>NC_067495.1:81360153-81545153 GCF_947179515.1 Apodemus sylvaticus | reverse complement strand
ATTCCAGGAGTTGTAATCCATACTTGACACTGTCAATTAAATCCAATGAAAAGTGATTACTTTTCTTCCCTGGTAGCATTAATGGCACTCTTTAGGACTTTGAAAGTTAGTAATTAGGGTTCAAGCTTTGAAGTGAGTTCCAGCTAAATGTCTCTATGTCCTGTGTTGTGTATTTAGTAATGACATCTTACCATTAAGTTTTGGAGGGTACACAAGAGCACTGGAGATATTCTGAAATACTTGTATAGGAAGGTCTGTGGCTCTTTTTCCCAACAACTCCAAAATAGGTAACCAATTGCTGGGTCTGGAGTTTTTATTTGGTAGCATATTAAATCTAGTTGTGGTGCTGTCATTCATTGTAGGATAAAATAATTGAAAATCCATGTATAATGATTATTATTTATTATTATTATTATTAGTATTAGTATTAGTATTAGTAGTAGTAGTAGTAGTAGTAGTAATCTTTTTAATAAACTGACTCCAATTAGTATTATTCATAAACTCATCTATTAGAACATGGCAACCCTACAAGTAACAACTCCAAGAGAAAATGATTCTTCCTGCCCTAGTAGTCACCCAATGTCAGTGTGCCTTAGCTATGTGTAGATTTGTGAGTATTATTTTATATCTATCCTGGAACTTTAACTGGACTGATTTTTATAGATGGGTATTATTCAGATAATCATGGTAGCTGTGGTTTTTAGGGTACAATTGTCATGTCCTAGCCAGATGAGAGCATTTTAGTTTCACAGAAGTCTTCCCAATACTATACATTTTCTGTGCATTCTTCCTTGATGTTCCTCAAGCTCTACAAGCAGTGCTTGACGTTGGTGGCCTATTTATGGTTGACCTCTCATAGTCATATCCTCAGTACTTCAGCCAGTTATGAGACTGTGCATTAACAGTTACCCATACCATCCATACACAAACTGTTCTGAGAATGATTGTGAACAGCTTGTATCTATGTATAGTATATCATACATTGTATGTAGACTTCAATATTTAAATGGAAACTCAACAATTTGATCATTTAATAAAATGACTACAAAACCCTATAGAACAGAAGCAAATGAAATGAAAACTTTTTCAACAAATTTCTGTCACTGGGTATTAATTATCTCCTGTGAAGGAAGCCTATAATCCACTGTAGCATTACTTGACTATTGCCATAGTATTTATGATACTATTCTACTTTGGGTCACATCACTCCAGGTTAGTCAGTATTATCAGATGTGAAATTCTGTTTCTGGTAAAACCATTTATATATGCTTTTCCAGTCATATGCATTACACATTTCAGCACCATGAAATCTAACCATTAATGACATTTCACTCTTGTTCAAGTATGTACTGCAATACACCTTTGTGATGTCCTCACCAGTATGGTTGTATTTAGCTCACACATCCTGAGAATATTCATCTACTTTATCCAATAAGCAACTCAATCAGGAATAGTTACAAAAACCCTGATTTTTTTTTCTTAATGTTTTTCATAGCTTGCTTTCTTTCACAACTCAGGACCAAATGACAGGCATAAAATTATCCACAGGTGAATGGGCTTTCCTATATCAATTATTAATGAAAAAATATCCCACTGCGTTATCTACAGGTCAGTACAGCTAGAGATATTTTCTCAGTTGAGGTCCCCCCAGGTAACTCTTGTTTCTATTAAGTTGACATAAATAACCAGCACAAATCTTTACTACCTTATCATGGGCAAACAAGGAAAATATCAATAGCCTATATTTTTAAGGGGCCTCAAGGGTTTGCCTAAATAATAACTCATAGATATGCATTCTATTTGTACAAGTTATGTACACAAAGATTTCCTATTCACTTTAGTTAACCCTTCATTTTGTATTATCATTACCAAATATCCTAATTTCTCCAATTTCTCAATTTCCATTCATTATTACACCTTTCTCCCTTTATAATTTATATTTTTATCCTATGTTTTGTTTTTCCATTTTCCTTAATATATTTATCTTAGTAGCCATTTTTAAAATCCCCTATTACATTTGCAGACATTCCAAGGCTAAACATACAAATATAAAGACTTGAAGACAGGATTGAAATATGAGACTGACTACATGGCATTTCTTTCTTGGACTGAACTGTGTAATACAGTGAAATAGTTTGTTGAAATTTTTATAGTTCCATGCAGTTGCCTTTGGAATTCACTATGCCATTTCAATTAAACATCAATAAAATTTCATTTTGAGTATATATCAGACTTTATTTATTCATCTGTTACTAGACATATTGGTTGTTTCCACTTTCTATATATTGTGAATAGAACAGCAATGACCATGGATGTATACATATAACTGTACTCTATTTTTGATAACAGCCATTTTGGCTGTTATCATTTAGGCTGAGATAAATATTTTGTTTTCATATGAATTTTATATTATGTTACAAATATTCAATACATTTTAAATCTTAACTAGACATTTATACTTCTTCTTTTGGGAAGTTCTGTGCCCAATTTTATTTGGGCTATTAATTTTCTTGAAGTTATACATTTTAGACCCTAATCATCTTTCATATGTATAGCTGACAAAGATTTTCCATTTTGTCATCTGCCACTTCACTTTATTGACAGTTTCTTTTGGTTATATAGAAACCCCTGACATCCATCTCTCTCTCTCTCTCTCTCTCTCTCTCTCTCTCTCTCTCTCTCTCTCTCTCTCTCTGTGTGTGTGTTTTAGAACTTATTACTCATCTACTGGTTTCCTTTTTAGGGAGTCTGTACATGTGTCTGTATGTTGAAGTATATTCCTTATGTATCTTATATTTGATTAACTTGAACTTAAGTTATTTTAATTCTGTTGCATATTGATATCCAGATTTGCAAGCACAGTTTGTTGAACATGATTTTCTTCTTTTGGTGTATAATTTTAGAATCCTTATCAAAAATCAGGTAGCTGTAATTGTGTGAAATAATAGCTGAATTTTCAATTTTTGTCCACTAACATCTATGTACGTTTTGAGCCAGTACAATGTTATTTTCTTACTATGGATCTGTAGTATAGTTTGAAATCATAACTGGTATAATTTTGTACATAATTATTTTCATTCAGAATTGTTTTATCTATTTTTTATATTTAGTTTGATGCTTCCATATAAATTTTAAGATTTTAAGGTATGTGATGAGTAATTATAAATTTTCACTGTTATTACATTAAATCTGGATATGGCAAATTGTTCAAATTACTTCCTTCACCAAATTGCTTTGTACCATGACACTCATCATGGCATTGTAAGACAAACTAGGGATGCAATAATGTACCACCTCTCAAATATACAGAATCCTCCGAACTATATTGTAAAGCATTTTATCTGCTCAAGTTAGTAATATATTCTCCTTAAGTTTACTCTTAAAAGTGCTTTCATAAAGCATAATTCCATCTACTTGTCTTTTTATAAAAATGTTAAAGTTATTTCTTTTTATTCATTTATATTTTATTGTGAAGAATGTCAATAACTGCCTAAATTCCACCTTTGTGATTACTCTATCCATTTCTACAGTAATCTTCCAGATCACTTTAATTTAAATTTAAAAGTTTTTTCATTAGACCAAGATCAATTTTTCTAAAATTTTTATAGTATTATTTTACTTTAAAACTAAAGCTACATATTTATTTATAATTTACTTAGTATGGAAAACATGTCAGAATTATATTAGTCATAGCTTCAGCTCGATGAAGCATCAGAGTTTATTCACCATAAATGACATTATCAATAAAGAATAATAATAACATGGGAGAAGAGTGGATGGGATATTTGTCCACTGACAATTACTCAAGAGCTAAATTAATAATAAGGTTGGTGTAAAATTAATTTAAAACATCATTTGGCTTTTATGAAGTATAACAAAACTCTATTGATATTAAAGTGAGTAGATGAAACGTATCATATGGTGCTCTTTAGAATAGAATAAATCAAGAAACAGTACATTCTATTTTAATAACTTCTGAAAATATATTTTTTCTATTTACTTCCCAAATGATATTATTATTTTTTATGGATACTGGGAATTTAATTTCAATTGAATAAAGTTGTCAGTGGACAGAATTTTCCAAGATTGCTTACCTCTAGTGAAAGATTTGGGTTCATAGATCTACTGCTTTGGTTTGTAAGCAAGGTTTTTTTTTTTTTTTTGTTTTTTTTTTTTTTTTACTTTCCTGGTTATTACATTCTATGTATGCAAATATTTCAGCAATGTCAAATTCTACTTTGAGATAAATTAAGAAAAAGTTTTGTATCTTTATTTAATTTATTTTAAAATAGTATAACTTTTATTAGTAACAATAAGCATGATAATTTAAAATAAATTTTCTTCATTGGAATTAGACTGTGTATACCTGTCATTGTTATTACAAATTATAGAATGGAAAAATAGTTTTGCCAACAAAAGAACCTAAAACTCTATTGACATTATATACAATATAATAATGTTTTATTAATACATAAGACATTTTAAACATAAGTAAATAAAGCCCTTGATATACATGTTTTAAAATAATTGAGTAGAAAAGATATGTGAAATAAAAATATATAGAATAACTACTTTAAATTGATAAATATAACCAATTTTTCAAAAAGATATATGAAATAAAAATATATAGAATAACTACTTTAAATTGATAAATATAACAAACTTTATTTTTTACAGAAACCAATTTATTCTGTAAAATTCTTGTACTTTTGACAGAATTAACCAATAAAAGCTCACTTGTGCAAAATTAAAAAAGAGGTAAGGGAGAATAATTTTTGAAATTATTCTGAGGCCTTCTGAGATATAAAATATAAATACATTCTATATTCTCTTAATTTCTGCAACTTGTTTGGTTCTAGAACACTGTTGATGAATATCTACTGCAACAAGATTTACTGATTATGATAGACAGAAGCACTCATCTGTTTATATATGATAAGACATGAGGAATACATTTCATAAAATATTCTTTTAGCAGAATAATATAGTATTTTGTCCCCTACAGTCTATTGCACTGCACTACAATGCCAGGTATGGGTACCATCATGATAAAGGACCTCAAATATAAAGAGAAATGTTTTGGATACTATCATTACAGTTATGACACTCTACAATGTAACACGATTCAGCTGTAAAGTAAAAAGTTATAAAATTTGAAGTAAGTGGATGAGTTGGAAACAATTTTTCTCAGGTAACCTAAACTCAGAAAGACAAATGACTAGTTGTTCTCATTTGTGAATTCTAGCACTGAGTCTTTAGATATCCATTTCATTTGGAAGAACCCCAGAATTGTAGGGAGTATCATATACATAGGGGAAATTAGAATTAGGAATTCCTTGTTGTAAATGGGGGAAGTAAATTTAATAAATCGAAAAAGATTAAATAGGGAAGAACATGGAATGGAAAGGTAGAGAACAGATAATAGGAAGGTTGGCTAACACTAAAGATTTTGTGAACAAGTCATACAGTAAACAACCTGCACAGAAGCATACACTTTAAATGAAGTTACACTATACCTAGATAACAGATCCTCTAGTAGACAGTACATACTAACAAACAAAAATCACTGGGCCAGGAATGTTGGTCAGTGACTTTCCATATATTCCCTAGATGTGTTTTGGCATTCTTTTCCTTTACTCTCAAGAAATTGGATGTAAAATCCTACTTTTGAAATCAGCACATATTTCAGACATAGAATATGGAGAAATCAATTGATTCAGACCTGGAAACTTTATCCCTCCTGTCTAACTTTCACAGTACTCAAAGGTATGCTATTGGAAGAATAAAAAAACCTAATCATCAGTTTTATCTAGATGTGAACACTATGGCCTGTGAAAATTTATCAGCTTTGTAACAAACAATCACTGGTGTAATTTTGGTAACAATATTGATGCATAATCAGGTTTTTATCAAGTGGTTAAAGCATATAAACCCCTGTTGTTTTAATTATTAAAGAGCATGAGCAAAGAGCAAATTCTTCCTGCTTCCTGTTCCTGCTCATTCCACCAGGTTTGTTGAACTATGATTTTAGATTATTTGAAAGTGAATTGGCATATATATATCCTGATTAATATATGTTAATAAGGACTAATTAACATATACGTTAATAACGACTTCTTACTGTGGCAAGCATGGTGGTTGTACATTCTTTTTTTGTGTGTGTTTCAGGTAACATTTTATTTTTTTAATATTTTTATTTTCTATATTCTTTGTTTACATTCCAAATGATTTCCCCTTTCCCGGATTCCCCCCTCCCCATATGTCCCATAAACCTTCTTCTCTCCATCCATTCTCCAATCACCTCCCTCCTTTTTTTTCTCTGTCCTTATATTCCCCTCCAATGCTAGATCAATCCTTTCCAGGATCAGGACCTTCTCCATACTTCTTCATGGGAGTCATTTGCTATGAGATTTGTGCTTTGGGTACTCAGGGCTTCTGGGCTAATTAATAACCACTTATCAGAGATTGCATTCCATGTGTATTCTTTTGTGACTGGGTTACCTCACTTAGGATGATATTTTCCAGATCAAAATATTTGCCTAAAAATTTTGTGAATTCATTGTTTCTAATTGCTGAGTAGTATTCCATTGTGTAAATATACCATACTATCTGTATCCATTCCTCCTTTGAGGGACATCTGGGTTCCTTCCAGCTTCTGGCTATTATAAATAAGGCTGCTATGAACATAATGGAGCATGTGTCTTTATTGCATGCCAGGGAATCCTTTGGGTATATGCCCAGGAGAGGTATAGCAGGGTCCTCCAGAAGTGTCGTGTCCAGTTTTCTAAGGAACCGCCAGACTGATTTCCAAAGTGGTTGTACCATCTTACAGCTCCACCAGCAGTAGAGGAGTGTTTCTCTTTCTCCACATCCTGGCCAACACCTGCTGTCACCTGAGTTTTTGACCTTAGCCATTCTGACTGATGTGAGGTGAAATCTCAGGGTTGTTTGATTTGCATTTCCCTAATGACTAATGATGTTGAGCACTTCTTAAGGTGCCTCTCGGCCATCCGAATTTCGTCAGATGAAAATTCTTTGTTTAGATCTGTACCCCATTTTTAATAGGGATATTTGGTTCCCTGGGGCCCAACTTCTTGAGTTCGTTGTGTATATTGGATATTAGCCCTCTATCAGATGTAGGGCTGGTGAATATCCTTTCCCAATTTGATGGTTGTCCTTTTAACAGTGTCCTTTGCCTTACAGAAACTTTGTAATTTTATGAGGTCCCATTTGTCAATTCTTGATCTTAGAGCATAAGCTATTGGTGATCTGTTCAGGAACTTCTCCCCCGTGCCCATGTCCTCTAGGGTCTTCCCCAGTTTCTTTTCTATTAGTTTCAGTGTGTCAGGTTTTACATGGATGTCCTTGATCCACTTTGAGTGAAGTTTAGTACATGGAGATAAGAATGGATCAAATCGCATTCTTCTGCATGCTGACCTCCAATTGAACCAGCACCATTTGTTGAAAAGGCTACCTTTTTTCCACTGGATGGCTTTGGCTCCTTTGTCGAAGATCAAGTGACCATAGGTGTGTGGGTTCATTTCTGGATCTTCAGTTCTATTCCATTGGTCCACTTGTCTGTCACTGTGCCAATACCATGCAGTTTTTAATACTATTGCTCTGTAGTATTGCTTGAAGTCAGGGATACTGATTCCCCCAGAATTTCTTTTGTTGTTGAGAATAATTTTAGCTATCCTGGGTTTTTTGTTATTCCAGATGAATTTGAGAATTGCTTTTTTCTAACTCTGTGAAGAACTGAGTTGGGATTTTGATGGGAATTGCATTGAATCTGTAGATTGCTTATGGCAAGATGGCCATTTTAACTATATTAATCCTGCCGATCCACAAACATGGCAGATTTTTCCCTTTTCTGAGGTTTTCTTACGCTGATGCCAAAACCACACAAACATCCAACAATGAAAGAAAACTGCAGGCCAATTTCTCTTATGAATATTGATGCAAAAATACTTGATTAAATTCTTGCCAACCCAATCCAAGAACACATCATAACGATCATCCACCATGATCAAGTAGGCTTCATCCAAGGGTTGCAGCGATGGTTCAATATAAGGAAATCCATCAATGCTATCCACTATATAAACAACCTCAAAGAAAAAAACCATATGATCATCTCATTATATGCAGAAAAAGCATTTGACAAAATTCAGAATCCTTTCATGCTAAAAGTCTTGGAAAGAACAGGAATTCAAGGCCCATATCTAAACATCGTTAAAGCAATATACAGCAAACCGGTAGCCAACATCAAACTAAATGGAGAGAAACTTGAATCAATCCCTCTAAAATCAGGAACTAGACAAGGCTATCCTCTCTCTCCATATCTTTTCAATATAGTACATGAAGTTCTAGCTAGAGCAATTACACAACATAAGGAGGTCAAGGGGATACAAATTGGAAAAGAAGAAGTCAAATTATCACTATTTGCAGATGACATGATAGTCTACTTAAGTGACCCGAAAACCTCCACCAGAGAACTCCTACAGCTGATAAAAAAACTTCAGCAAAGTGGCTGGTTATAAAATTAAATCAAGCAAGTCAGTGTCCTTCCTATACTCAAAGGATAAGCAGGCTGAGAAAGAAATTAGGGAAATGACCCCCTTCACAATAGCCACAAACAATATAAAGTATCTTGGTGTGACTCTAACCAAACAAGTGAAAGATCTATATGACAAGAACTTCAGGTCTCTGAAGAAGGAAATCAAAGAAGACCTCAGAAAATGGTTGTACATTTTTTTAATATCAGCATTTAGGAGTCTGTAGCAGGTAGATCACAAGTTTGAAACCACATTAAGACTGATACTATTACTAATACTATGGTGTGCTTACAAACAGGAGCCTAGCATGGCTACCCTCCAAAAGGCCCAACAAACAGTTGAAAGAGTCAGATGGAGATATTAAACCCAAACAATGGACAGAAGCTGGTAACCGCTGTGGTTGAATTAGGGAAAAGCTGAAAGAAGCTGAGAAGGAAGGTGATTTTATAGGAAGGCCAGCAATTTCAACTAGCCTTGACCCGCTGAGATTGTTCTGACACTGAGCCACCAACCAGGTAGTATACATCAGTTGATATGTGTCTCCCAACACATATACAGCAGAGGACTGCTCTGTTTTGACTCAGTGAAAGAAGATGCGCCTAATCCTCAAGAGACTTGAGGCCCCAAGGTATTGGTGGGGTGGGAGGATGGGGCGTGAGTTTGGGGACATCCTCTTAGAAATGGGAGAAAATGGTAGGGGATATGCAACAGTCAGAGGGCAGATTAGGAGGGGAAAAAGACTGGACTGTATAAAAAGATTAAAAAAGAAAAAGAAAAAGAAAAAAGAAAAAAGAAAAAGGTGTCAATCTTGCACCAAATTTGATTAATAAATGTATGTGCAAAGCCAGTTATAAATTTATTGAAAATTGCTATTTTTTGGAATGAAAACTGTGGTGGATTATTAAGCTTATAAAACATTACATAGAGGGCATGTATGATTTATTCTAGCATTTGTCAAAATGTAATATAAAAGTCAACTGTGATACATAAAACCTTGTCTTAAAACCACCATCCCACCACAACAACAAATGAACAAGAAAGGGATGGGTTGATTATACATATACAAATACATATACATATACATATACATATACATATACATATACATATACATATACATATACATGTACATATACATATACATATATTCCCTCTGACTGTTCCATATATATATATATATATATATATATATATATATATATATATAATTGGAATGAATTAGCCTGAATGAATTCTACTAAACACTGAAATAATACATTTTTGAATATAGTTTAAAATATAAAGAAAACAACAAATCAAAATTATAGAGGGATATTTTAATATAAAAAGTCACATATAAGTACTGTGTAAAACTCAGAAGATTTAAGTGGAAAGACCAAATATTAGGCAATATAAAATAACAAACTCACCAACAAGTTTGAAGGATCTTTGTCTCATACTGCTTTTTCAGACATTTTTCTTTCAAGATTACAGAACCTTTGTCTATATATTAAAGTTTCTAGTTTTCCGTTCTTGGAATTCTATATGTGTGAACATGTGTGTTTGCATTTACACATTTCTTGATATTTTCCTTTCATTCGTTTTCTTGTGTTTGTCTGTTTTATCCTATTCTTGTTTGTTTACTTTTATATCATCATCACCCTCATCATAGTTATTATTATATATATTCTTATTTGTATTCTAATGAGAAAGTAAAAGATACGATCTGGATTTGGGGGTTGTGGAGGTGTCAATGATCTGGGAGGAACTGCAGGAGAACAAACCATAATCAGAATACATTAGATGAAAAATATATTTTCAATTAAAAATAAAACCACTATTTCTTTTTTTTTTTTAATTTTTTTCCTTTATTGATATATTTTTTAATTTACATTTCAAATGATTTCCCCTTTTCTGGGTCCCCAGTCCCCGCAAGTCCCATAAGCCCTCTTCCATCCCCCTGTTCCTCCCTCCACCCCTTCCCACTTCCCTGTTCTGTTATTCCCCTATACTGTTGCACTGAGTCTTTCCAGAAGCAGGGGCCACTCCTCCATTCTTTTTGGACATCATTTAATTTGTGGATTATGTCCTGGGTATTCAAAGTTTCTAGGCTAATATCCACTTATCAGTGAGTGCATACCATGATTGATCTTTTGAGACTGGGTTACCTCACTTAGTATGATCTTCTCCAGCTCCATCCATTTGTGTAAGAATTTCATGAATTCATTGTTTCTAATGGCTGAATAGTACTCCATTGTGTAAATATAGCACATTTTTTGTATCCATTCCTCCGTTGAAGGACACCTGGGTTCTTTCCTGCTTCTGGCTACTACAAATAAGGCTGCTATGAACATAGTGGAGCATGTGTCCTTATTGCATGCTGAAGAAGCCTCTGGATATATGCCCAGGAGTGGTATAGCAGGGTCCTCAGGAAGTGTCATGCCCAGTTTTCTGAGGAACCGCCAGACTGATTTCCAAAGTGGTTGCACCATCTTACAATCCCACCAGCAGTGGAGGAGTGTTCCTCTTTCTCCACATCCTTGCCAACACCTGCTGTCTCCTTAGTTTTTGACCTTAGCCATTCTGACTGGTGTGATGTGAAATCTCAGGGTTGTTTTGATTTGCATTTCCCTAATGACTAATGAAGTTGAGCATTTTTTAAGATGCTTCTCTGCCATGCGAAGGTCTTCAGGTGAAAATTCTTTGTTTAACTCTGTACCCCATTTTTTAATAAGGTTGTTTGGTTCTCTGGGTTCTACCTTCTTGAGTTCTTTGTACATATTAGATAATAGCCCTCTGTCGGATTTAGGGTTGGTGAAGATCCTTTCCCAATCTGTTGGTTGACGTTTTGTCCTTTTGACAGTGTCCTTTGCCTTACAGATACTTTGTAGTTTTATGAGGTCCCATGTGTCAATTCTTGATCTTAGAGCATAAGCTATTGGTGTTTTATTCAGGAACTTTTCCCCTGTGCCCATGTCCTCAAGTGTCTTCCCCAGTTTCTTTTCTATTAGTTTCAGTGTGTCAGGTGTTATGTGGAGGTCCTTGATCCATTTGGAGTTGAGCTTGGTAGAAGGAAATAAGAATGGATCAATGTGCATTCTTCTGCATGCTGAGCTCCAATTGAACCAGCACCATTTGTTGAAAAGACTATCTTTTTCCACTGAATGCTTTCAGCTCCTTTGCCAAAGATCAAGTGACAATAGGTATGTTGGTTCATTTCTGGGTCTTCAATCCTATTCCATTGATCTGCTTGCCTGACATTGTACCAATACCATGCAGTTTTTATCACTATTGCTCTGTAGTAAAGTTTGAGGTCTGGGATACTGAATCCCCCAGAAGTTCTTTTACTGTTGAGAATAGTTTTAGCTATCCTGGGTTTTTGTTATTCCAGATGAATTTGAGAATTGCTCTTTCTAGCTCTATGAAGAACTGGGTTGGGATTTTTATGGGGATAGAATTGAATCTGTAGATTGCCTTTGGCAAGATGGCCATTTTAACTATATTAATCTTGCCAATACACGACCATGGAAGATTTTTCCATTTTCTGAGATCTTCTTTGATTTAGTTCTTCAGAGACTGAAGTTCTTTTCATATATGTCTTTCACTTGTTTCGTTAGAGTCACCCCAAGATACTTTATGCTGTTTGTGGCTATTGTGAAGTGTGTCATTTCCCTAATTTCGTTCTCAGTCTGCTTATCCTTTGAGTATATAAAGGCTTCTGATTTGCTTGTATTGATTTTGTAGCCAGCCACTTTGCTGAAGTTATCAGCTGTAGGAGTTCTCTAGTAGAGTTTTTTGGGTCACTTAAGTATACTATCATATCATCTGCAAATAGTGATACTTTGACTTCTTCCTTTCCAATTTGTATCACTTTGACCTCCTTATGTTGTATAATTGCTCTAGCTAGGACTTCAAGTACTATATTGAAAAGATATGGAGAGAGGGGGCAGCCTTGTCTAGTCCCTGATTTCAGTGGGATTGCTTCAAGTTTCTCTCCATTTAGTTTGATGTTGGCTACCGGTTTGCTGTATATTGCTTTAACGATGTTTAGGTATGGGCCTTGAATTCCTGTCCTTTCCAAGACTTTTAGCCTGAAAGGGTGCTGAATTTTATCAAATGCTTCTTCAGCATCTAATGAAATGATCATGTGGTTTTTTTCTTTGAGTTTGTCTATGTAGTGGATAGCATTTATGGATTTCCTTATATTGAACCATCCCTGCATCACTGGGATGAAGCCTACTTGATCATGGTGGATGATCGTTTTTGATGTGTTCTTGGATTCGGTGGGCAAGAATTTTATTGAGGACATTTGCATCGATATTCGTAAGAGAAATTGGCCTGAAATTCTCCTTCTTAGTTGGATCTTTGTGTGGTTTTGGTATCAGTGTAATAGTGGCTTTGTAGAAGGATTTGGGTAGTGTTCCTTCTGTTTCTATTTGGTGGAGTAGTTTGAAGAGTATTGGTGGTAAGTCTTCTTTGAAGGTCTGGTAGAATTCTGCACTGAAACCATCTGGTCCTGTGCTTTTTTTGATCGGAAGGCTATCTATGACCCCTTCTATTTCTTTAGGGGTTATGGGTCTGTTTAGATGGTCTATTTGATCCTGGTTTAATTTTGGTAATTGGTACCTGTCTAAGAAACTGTCCATTTCCTCCAGATTGTCCAGTTGTGTTGAGTACAGGTTTTTGTAGTAGGATGTGATGATTTTTTTTTTGAATTTCCTTGGTTTCTGTTGTAATATCTCCCTTTTCATTTCTAATTTTGTTAATTTGGATACTTTCTCTGTGTCCTTTGGTTAGTCTGGCTAAGGGTTTATCTATCTTGTTGATTTTTTCAAAGAACCAGCTTTTGATTTTGTTGATTCTTTGTATGGTTCTCTTGGTTTCTACTTGATTGATTTCAGCCCTGAGTTTGATGATTTCCTGTCTTCTTCTCCTCCTGGGTGAATTAGCTTCTTTTTGTTCCAGGGCTTTCACTTGCTCTGTTAATCTTCTAGAGTATGCTCTTTCTAATTTCTTTTCGGAGGTACTCAAAGCCATGACTTTTCCTCTTAGCACTGCTTTCATTGTATCCCATAGATTTGTGTATTTGTGCCTTCACTTTTGTTCCTTTATTTCTTCCTTGACCAAGGTATTATTGAGTAGAGTATTGTTCAGTTTCCATGTGAATGTGGGCTTTCTGTTGTTTTTATTGTTATCAAAGACCACTTTTCTGCCATAGTGTTCTGATAGGAGGCATGGGATTATTTCAATCTTCTTATATTTTTTGAGGTCTGTCTTGTGACCTACTATATGATTGATTTTGGAGAAGGTACCATGAGGTGCTGAGAAAAAGGTATATTCTTTTGTTTGGGATGAAAAGTTCTATATATATCTGTTAAATCCAATTGGTCCAAAGCTTCAATCAATTTCACTGTCTCCCTGTTTAGTTTCTGTTTTCCTGATCGGTCCATTGAGGAAAGTGCAGTGGTAAAGTCACCCACAATTATTGTGTTAGGTGCAATGTGTTCTTTGAGCTTTAATAAAGTTTCTTTTATGAATGAGGGTGCCCTTGCATTTGGAGCATAGATGTTCAGGATTGAGAGTTCTTCTTGTTGGATTTTTCCTTTTACCAGCAAGAAGTGGCCTTCCATTTCTCTTTTGATGACATTAGGTTGAAAGTCAATTTTATCTGATATTAGAACACTATTTCTTTTTGTCACAGCTAAACTATGCTATAAGCAAAGTTGAAATAAATAACAAACTGATAATATAAGTTGGACACATAAATCAGGCAAAGAGATATATTCTTCATTTCAAAGGACTATCAATATCTCCTTATGTTAGACCTCTCTAGTGGTTAATGAGATATCTGACCATCTCTACAAGGGATAACAAACCTCCAAACATGTATTAAACTCAAGCAACTTCTCTATGGTAATTACATCATCCTCTTCTTTTATCTTTATGAAAAAACTACACTTTATCATGGAGTCTATGTTTTAATTACTATCAGTCTTTGTCCTTCAGTTATGTAAGAAAGGGATAAAGTAATTTTTTTTTATTAAAACAAAAAATGAGAGCAGTAAATGTTAGTTTAGTGACTGATATGAGAATGTAATAGATTACCATGAATGCACTAGTCTGTCAGTCCAATTAATCTTGCATAAATTTAGAAGTAATTATTAGCTCAGCTAACAAGGTCCCAAGGAAGGATGCAAGAATCTCACTCAGAAGGGGCAACCAAAGAGCCAGAAGAGGTAGATGGAGAGAAGGAACTGAGTAGAAGAAGAGGTGAGGAGGGGAACGGAATTGCCATCAGGTGTGAGGAGAAGGCTGGCAGTGAGAATGGAAATAGCAGGTGGGGCATCTCTGGAAACTATTTGGAGGCTGGGGACAGGATAGGATATAGGGAGTCTTTGCCGGTGACCCTCTGACTGAGATTCCTGGCAGAGGTAAATATAGAGACTGAAGTGGTCATCTCCTGTACCCAGGCAGGAATTCCAGAGGATGAAGGAGGAACAAAACTCCACCTACAAAACCTTCAAGTCAATTTTTTCTTTCCTACAAAATGTGCAGGGATAAAGATGAAGCAGAGACTGAGAGAATTGTCAGCCAATGACTGCCCCAATGTGAGACCTATCTCATGTGAGATAGACAACCCTGACACTCTTAATTATACTGCATTATGCTTGCAAAAGAGGAAACTAGCATAACTCCTGAGAAGCTCCAACCAGCAGAGATAGGAGGCAGATGAAGAGTCCCTAATTTAAACATCACGGGGGGTATGGAGAGTCTTATGGAACATGGGGAATAGAAGAGAACAAATCTGAAGGCCAAAGAAATCACAAAAAGTCCCACAGAGTCAACTACCCTGGGCCCATGGGCGGTCACAGCGACTGAACTACAATCTAGGGAATATGCAGAAGCTAAAGCTGGAAACCCTATGCATTTGTAGTAAAGATGCAGCTTGGTCTTCAAGTGGGACCTCTAAGAAGTGAAATGGGGATGTCTCAATCTGTTCTTTGCATTTGGGTACCATTTAGCCCTATTGGACTGCCTGGCTGGACCTCAGAGAGAGAGGATATGCCTAGATCTGCTGAGGCAGGATGCTACTGGATAGAGTGGTACCCAATGGAAAAGGGCAGGAGTAGAGATTTGTAAAATTGGTCTTGGGAATAGAGGACACAGAGGTTCTGTGATCAGGATGTAATCTGAATTAAAAAAAAATAAAGTTAAGAATTTTTTTAATAAAAATAAGTAAGAATTTCCATGCTTAAAAACTTTTCAAAACTGAAACTCATTTTTAAAGCAGAACATATATACAAAGGCATAATTCAGTCTTGAGTATTAACTATATTTACTTTCAAGAGAATGTTCAGGGGTTAAAAACATGCTTCTTTAGGTATTTACCAATGGCTATATACTCTATTCCATTTTTTATATAATGCTTACGTAAAGAAGTCTAGAATTTTTCATTTCTTCATTCAGTGGAAAGTTTTTTGTTTGTTTTCTGTTTTTACTATGATGGTGATCATTTGATTTATGTTTACAGGAACTTGAAAACAATCAAACAAACGAACAAGAAACCTCCCTCTGTTCTCCAGTTTTAGGGCCTAGAATCCAAATGTGTTTTTTTTTTATTATCAATTTTTGTTCATTCACATTCTATCTCCTTGACAAAGAGTCTCTTCCCCTCTGCTTAGAGGTAGGTGGCCTCCCTGGGCATCTCCCAACCCTGCCACATCAAGACTTCACATCTTCACCCACTGCAGCCAAACAAAGCAATCTTATATTCTGGGAACCTCAGACTAGCTCCTGTATGCTTTTTGATTGGTGGCTCAGTCTCTGAGAATTTCCAAGGGTACAAGTGAATTGACTCTGCTGGTACTCCTTGAAGATCTCATCCCCTCAGAGCCTTCAATCCTTTCCCCATATCCTCCATAAGAATCCCAGACCCATGTCTGAAGTTCAGCCATGGCTTGCATCTGTCTCAGTCACCTGCTCCATAGAACCTCACAGAGGACAGCCAGGCTAAGCATAACGAAGTATCACTAATAGTATCAGGGACTGGTGCTTGATAATGGGATGAGTCTCAATTTGAGCCATTTATTGGTTGACCATTCCCTCAGGCTCTGTTACATCCATGTTCCAGGATTGCTTTTAGACAGGAAAAATTTGGGGTTGAATGTTTTGTGGGTGAACTGTGTCCTTATCTCTCCAATGGGAGCCCTGTCAGACTATAGGAGGTAGCTTCCCTTGGCTTCCATTCCCCTCTACTAGACACATTAGTCAGTGACGGCTACATTGACTCCTGGGAACCTCAGCCATTCCAGGTTTCTAGGGCTTCATAGAGATTACTGCTACCCCTCCCTCAGCAGCTGCAGATCTCCATTCATTCTCCTGTCTCTTCCCATACCAGATGGTGACCCCGCCATTCATCTACCCATCCTCCCTTCCAATAATCTCCCCGGCTCCCTCTGACTCTTATGACTATGCTATTCCCCCTTCTACATGAATTAGAATCTGACTTGGGACTTCCTTCTTGTTTAACTTCTTTGGGTCTGTGGGGTGTATCATTAATATCCTGTAATTTATGGGTAATGTCCACTTATTAGTGAATACATACCATGAATATCATTTTACATTTGGGTTGCCTCACTCAGGATATTTTCTCATTCCACACATTTGTCTGCAAATTCATATGTCCTTGTTATGAATACCTGGAGAGTTTCATGTTGTAAATGAAACACATTTTTTTAATTAGATGGACATCTGTGTTGTTTCCAGTTTCTGGCTCTTCTATAGAAATAGTGGAGTACATGTCCTGTGGTATAGTGGAGAACCTGTTAATTATATTCCCAGGAGGAGTATAGATGGATCTTCAGGTAGAATTATTTCCAATTTTCTGTGAAACTGCCAGATGTATTTCCAGAGTTATTGTACAATTTTGGAATACCACTGGCAATTGAGGAGTGTGTCCCTTTCTCCACATCCTCTCCAGCATGTGCTACCACTTGAGATTTTGGTTTTAACCGTTCTGATTGGTGTAAGGTAGAAACTCAGGGTTGTTTTAATTTGCATTTCACTGATGGTTAAGAATCTTGAACATTTTTTAAAGACTTCTAGACCATTTGATATTCTTCTGTTGAGGATTCTCTGTTTAGCTTTGCACTCCACTTTTTAATTTGGTTATTCAGTTTGTTGGAGTCTATGTTCCTGTGTGTTTTATTTAGTTTGGATATTATGTCTCTGTTGGATATAGGGTTGATTAGTCAAGATTTTCCTAATCTGTAGGTTGCTGATTTCTCCTATTGATTCTGAACTTTCCCTTAAGATGCTTTTCTATTTCATGAGTTCTCATTTATCAATTTTTTAATCTTAGAAACTGAGGCATTGATATTCTGTTCAGGAAAAATGTCTCCTTTATAAATGTGTCAAGGCTACTTACCACTTTATTTTCTATTAGATTTCATGTGTTCAGTTTTATGTTGAGATCCTTGATCCATTTGGACTTGAGTTTTGTGCAACCTGGCAAATATGGATCTGTTTGCATTCTTCTATATGCAGACATCCAGATACACCACCGCTATTTGTTGAAGAAGCTTTCTGTTTTTCTACTGAAAGGTCTTGGCTTCTTTGGGCAAAATTAAGTGACATTAGGTGTATATATTTATTTCTGGGAATTTAATTTATTCTTCTGATAATTCACTCTTTTTCTATATCAAGACAATGCATTTTTTTGAAGTCAAAACTCACAGGGTTTATTCATGGTAAGTAATGTTTCAAACAGAAATAGTCAATGGCTAAGCAGATGAAGAGTTGATTATGCAATTTCCCTGACTTCTTCACACCATCTAACAGTTCTTTTTCTTTTTTTATTAGATATATTCTTTATTTACATTTCAGATGATTTCCAGTTTCCTGGTCTCCCCATGAAAGTCATATAAGCCATCTCCCCTCCCTATTCCCCAATCAACCCACTCCTGCGTCCCTGTCCTGGTATTGCCCTACAATGCTGCATCAAGTCTTTCCAGGACCTCCTTTTGATGTCCACCAAGGCTATCTTCTGTTGCCTTGGGTAACATCTTGAGCCATAGGTAATACCATGTGTACTCTCTGGTTGATGTGTTTGTTCCTGGGAGTTCTGGGAGTACTGGGTGGCTCATATCATTGTTCCTCCTATGGCGCTGTAAACCCCTTCAACTCTTTAGGCCCTTTCTATAGCTCCCCCATTGAGGACCCTGTGGTCAGTTCAATGGCTGGATGAGAGTGTCCCCCTTTGTATTTGTCAGGCACTAGCAGAGCCTCCAAGGTAAGAGCTGTATCCGGCTCCAATTAGCAAGTACTTGTGGGCATCAATAATAGTATCTGGATTTTGTAACTGTATATGGGATGGATCACTAGGTGGGGTAGTCTCTCAATGGTCTTTCCCTCAGTCTCTGCTCCACACTTTGTCTCTGTATCTCCTTCTGTGGGTATTTTGTTTCCCCTTCTAAGAAGGACCAGAGTATCCATACTTTGTTCTTCTTTCTTCTTGGGCAACATTTGAATTGTGTCTTGTGTATTCCAAGTTTCTGGTATAATGTCCACTTATCAGTGAGTACATACCATGCGTGTTCTTTTGTGATTGGGTGACCTCACTAAGAATGATATTTCCCAGCTCCACTCATTTGCCTAAGAATTTCATGAATTTATTGTTTTTTTTTTGTTTTTTTTTTTTAGATTTTTGTATTCAATATAATTTATTTACATTTCAAATGATTTCCTCTTTTGTAGCCCCCCACACCCCGAAAGTCCCGTAAGCCCCCTTGTCTTCCCCTGTCCTCCCACCCACCCCTTCCCACTTCCCCGTTCTGGTTTTGCCGAATACTGCTTCACTGAGTCTTTCCAGAACCAGGGGCCACTCCTCCTTTCTTCTTGTACCTCATTTGATGTGTGGATTATGTTTCGGGTATTCCAGTTTTCTAGGTTAATATCCACTTATTAGTGAGTGCATACCATGATTCACCTTTTGAGTCTGGGTTACCTCACTTAGTATGATGTTCTCTAGCTCCATCCATTTGCCTAAGAATTTCATGAATTCATTGTTTCTAATGGCTGAATAGTACTCCATTGTGTAGATATACCACATTTTTTGCATCCACTCTTCTGTTGAGGGATACCTGGGTTCTTTCCAGCATCTGGCAATTATAAATAGGGCTGCTATGAACATAGTAGAGCATGTATCCTTATTACATGGTGGGGAATCCTCTGGGTATATGCCTAGGAGTGATATAGCTGGATCTTCTGGAAGTGAGATGCCCAGTTTTCGGAGGAACCACCAGATTGATTTCCAGAGTGGTTGTACCAATTTGCAACCCCACCAGCAGTGGAGGAGAGTTCCTCTTTCTCCACACACTCTCCAACACCTGCTGTCTCCTGAATTTTTAATCTTAGCCATTCTTACTGGTGTAAGATGAAATCTCAGGGTTGTTTTGATTTGCATTTCCCTAATGACTAATGAAGTTGAGCATTTTTTAAGATGCTTCTCCACCATCCGAAGTTCTTCAGGTGAGAATTCTTTGTTTAACTCTGTACCCCATTTTTTAATAGGGTTGTTCAGTTTTCTGAAGTCTAACTTCTTGAGTTCTTTATATATATTGGATATTAGCCCTCTATCTGATGTAGGATTGGTGAAGATCTTTTCCCAATTTGTTGGTTGCCGATCTGTCCTCTTGATGGTGTCCTTTGCCTTACAGAAACTTTGTAATTTTATGAGGTCCCATTTGTGAATTCTTGCTCTTAGAGCATACGCTATTGGTGTTCTGTTCAGAAACTTTCTCCCTGTACCGATGTCCTCAAGGGTCTTCCCCAGTTTCTTTTCTATTAGCTTCAGAGTGTCTGGCTTTATGTGGAGGTCCTTGATCCATTTGGATTTGAGCTTAGTACAAGGAGACAAGGATGGATCAATTCGCATTCTTCTGCATGCTGACCTCCAGTTGAACCAGCACCATTTGTTGAAAAGGCTATCTTTTTTCCATTGGATGTTTTCAGCCTCTTTGTCGAGGATCAAGTGGCCATAGGTGTGTGGGTTCATTTCTGGATCTTCAATCCTGTTCCATTGATCCTCCTGCCTGTCACTGTACCAATACCATGCAGTTTTTAACACTATTGCTCTGTAGTATTGCTTGAGGTCAGGGATACTGATTCCCCCAGATTTTCTTTTGTTGCTGAGAATAGTTTTAGCTATCCTGGGTTTTTTGTTGTTCCAGATGAATTTGAGAATTGCTCTTTCTAACTCTGTGAAGAATTGAGTTGGGATTTTGATGGGTATTGCATTGAATCTGTATATTGCTTTTGGCAAAATGGCCATTTTAACTATATTGATTCTACCGATCTATGAGCATGGGAGGTTTTCCCATTTTTTGAGGTCTTCTTCCATTTCCTTCTTCAGAGTCTTGAAGTTCTTGTCATACAGATCTTTCACATGTTTGGTAAGAGTCACCCCAAGATACTTTATACTGTTTGAGGCTATTGCGAAGGGGGTCATTTCCCTAACTTCTTTCTAAGCCTTCTTATCCTTTGAGTATAGGAAGGCCACTGATTTGCTTGAGTTGATTTCATAACCTGCCACTTTGCTGAAGTTGTTTATCAGCTGTAGGAGCTCTCTAGTGGAGTTTTTGGGTCACTTAGGTAGACTATCATGTCATCTGCAAATAAAGATAGTTTGACTTCTTCCTTTCCAATTTGTATCCCTTTGACCTCGTTATGTTGTCGAATTGCCCGAGCTAGTACCTCAAGTACAATATTGAAAAGATAAGGAGAATTTATTGTTTTTAATAGCTGAGTAATATTCCATTGTGTAAATATACCATGTTCTCTTTATCCATTCTTCCATTTAGAGACATCAGGGTACTTTTATTATAAATATGGCTGCTATGAACATACTGGAGCATGTTTCCTTATTACATGCTTTGGAATGCTCTGAGTATATGCTCAGGAGTGGTATAACAGGGTCCTCAGGTAGTATCATGCCCAGTTGTCTGAGGAACAACCAGACTGTTTTCCACAGTGGTTGTACCAGCTTGCAATCCCACTAGCAGTGGAGGAGTTTTCCTCTTTCTGCACATTCTCACCAGTACCTGCTGTCTCCTGAGTTTTTGGTCCTAGCCATTCTGACTGGTATGATGAAATCTCAGGGTTGTTTTGATTTGCGTTTCCCTGATGACTAAGGATGTTGAACATTTCTTTAAGTGCTTCTTAGCCATTTGATTTTCCTCAGGTGAAAATTCTTTGTTTAGCTTCATATCCCATTTTTAATAGGGTCATTTGGATCTCTGGATTCTAACTTCTGGAACTCTTTGTATATATGTGATATGCCTTACAGAAACTTTGTAATTTTATGAGGTCCCATTTGTTAATTCTTGATCTTAGAGCATAAGCTATTGGTGTTCTGTTCAGGAAAATTTCCCCCTCTGCCCATGAGCTCAAGGGTCTTCCCCAGTTTCTTTTCTAATAGTTTCAATGTGTCTGGTTTTATGTAGAGGTCTTTGATCCACTTGGACTTGAGCTTAGTACAAGGAGACAAGAATGGATCAATTTGTATTCTTCTGCATGCTAGCTGCCAGTTGAACCAGTACCATATGTTGAAAAGGCTATCATTTTCCACTGGATGGTTTTAGCTCCTTTGTCAAAGATCAAGTGACCATAGGGATGTGGGTTCATTTCTAGGTCTTCAATTCTATTCTATTGATCTGTCTGTCATTGTACCAATACCATGCATTTTTTAACACTATTGCTCTGTAGTTTTGCTTGAGGTCCTGGATCCTGATTCCCCAAGAAGTTCTTTTACAGTTGAGAATAGTTTTAGTTATCCTGGGTGTTTTGTTATTCCAGATGAATTTGAGAATTGCTCTTTCTAACTGTGAAGTATTGAGTTTGGGATTCTGATGGGTATTACATTTAATTTGTATATTGCTTTTGACAAGATGGCCATTTTTACTATTTAATCCTGCCAATCCATGAGCATGGGAGAACTTTCCATCTTCTGATATCTTCTTGATTTCTTTCCTCAGAGACTTGAAGTTCTTCTCATACAGATCCTTAACTTTCTTGGTTAATGTCACACCAAGATACTTTATATTGTTTGTTATTATTATGAAGGGTGTCATTTCCCTAATTTCTTTCTCAGCCTGTTTATCCTTAGAGTATAGGAAGGCTACTAATTTGTTTGATTTAATTTTATATCTGGCTATTTTGCTGAAGTTGTTTATCTGCTGTAGGAGTTTTCTGGTGGAGTTATTTGGTTTCTTAAGTATACTATCATATCATCTGCAAATAGGAATAATTTGACTTCTTTCTTTCCAATTTGTATCCATTTGACCTCCTTTTGTTGTCTAATTGCTCTGGTTAGAACTTCCAGTACTATATTGAATAAATATGGAGAGAAAGGGAAGCCTTGTCTAGTCCCTGATTTTAGTGTTATTGCCTCAAGTTTCTCTCCATTTAGTTTGATGTTGGCTACTGGTTTGCTGTATATTGCTTTTACCAGGTTTAGGTATGGGCCTTGAATTCCTGTTCTCTCCAAGATGTTTAACATGAAAGGATGCTGAATTTTGGCAATGTAGTTTTAACCACTACATCTTTGTTGTACAGCTTGAGATCAGGGACTGTGATATATTCACAAGTTCTTTTATTTTTCAGGGCTGTTTGACTGTCCTATGTTTTTGTTGTTTGTTTTTCTATATGGAGCTGAGAATTGCACTTTGAAGGTCTGTAAAAAATTGTGATGGAATTTTGATGGATATTGCATTGAATATGTAGATTACTTTTACTTTTGATAAAATGGCATTTTTCCTATGTTAATCCTGCTGATCTATGAACTTGGGAGATCTTTCAATCTTTTGATATCTTCTTCAATTTGTTTTTTCATAGACTTGAAGTTCTTGTCATACAGGTCTTTAACTTGTTGGTTAGAGTTACACCAATATATTTTATATTATCCATGGCTATTTTAAAGGTTCTCTTTCTCTAGTTTCTTTTTCAGCCTGTGTATCAGTTAAATAAAGGCATATAATGGTTTGGTTAATTTTATAACCAGCCTCTTTGCTGAAGTTGTTTATTGGCTGTAAGAGTTTTCTTGTAGAGTTTTGGGCGTCACTTATTTATCACTCCAAGAGTAATACCTTGAATTCTTACTTTCCAATTTTTATTCCCTTGATCTCCTTTTGTTGTCTTATTCCCCTATATATAATATCAAGTACTATACTGAATAGATAAGGAAAAAGTGGGAAGCCTTGTCTTGTTCCTGATTTTAGTACATTTGCTTAAGTTTCTCTCCATTTAATTTGATGTTGGCTATTGGTTTGGTGTGTATTGGCTTTATTATGTATAGCTATGTGCTTTGAATCTCTGATTATCCAAGACTTGTAACATGAGAGAATATCGGATTTTGATGAAGGCCTTTTCAGCTTTCAGCATCTCGTGGGATGATCAGAAGATTTTTTTTTTCAGTTTGTTTATATAGTGGATTAAATTGATGTATTTTCATATAAGGAACCATCCCTGCATCTCTGTGATGATTTTGATGTTTAATCATTTTGGATTCAGTTTTCAGCATTTTATTGTGTATTTTCTATGGATGTTGATATCTGAAATTGGTCTGAATTTTTCTTTCTTTGTAGGGTCTTTGTGTGGTTTAGGTATCAGAGTAATTATGGCATCATGGAATGAGTTATATAGTGTTTCTTCTGTTTTTATTTTGGGGAATTGTATGAGGTACATTGGTATTACCGCTTCTTTGAAGGTCTGGTAGAATTCAGCATGAAATCGATCTGGAACTGGGATATTTTGTTCGTTTGTTTTGCTATTGTTGGGGAAATTTTAATGATTATTTCTATTTCCTTAGAGGTTAAAGGCCTATTCAAATAGTTTACCTATTCTTGATTTAGCTTTATTAACAGGAATCTGTTTAGAAAAGCATCCACTTCATTTAGGATCTCCAATTTTGTGGAGTACAGGCTTTTGAAGTAAGACCTGATGATTTTTCTTGAATTTCCTTAGTTTCTGTTGACATCTGTCTTCTCATTTCTGATTTTGTTAATTTGAGTATTGTCTCTGTGCTTTTTAGTTAGTTTTGCTAAGTGTTTGTCTATCTTGTTGATTTTCTCAAAGAACCAGCCCTTGGCTTTGTTGATTCTTGTTATTGTTCTCTTTGCTTGAAATCAATATAACTGATTGATTTCAGCCCTGAGTTTTACAATTTCCTGTTATCTACTCTTCTTGGAAGTGTCTGCTTCTTTTTCTTCTAGAGCTTTTAAGTAAATTTGTATGAAAAAGAAAATTTCAATAATACATCTTTTCAAGAAATGTAAAGTATATTGAGAAGTAAAGTAATAGCTCCCTGCAGTTGGTTGTCCTGTTTGGTTTGCTTGTTTGTTTTGGATTTGATAAGGTGTCTCATTATAATCCACACAGGGACATTATTGTTGTTATTATTATTACTATTATTATTATTAATTATTATTAGAAAACACATCACATTACTTCAATTAATTTTGGAAAGAGTGATTTGTATGCCCCCAAATTTCATGCACATTATTATTATAAGTACAAGTTTTGTTTTTTTGAACCCAGGAAACATATTTGCTAGACTTGATCACTGGGAGACAATTAGAGAATCTAGAAAAGACACCTCTTTACAAATTTGTCCTTGGAAAAATACAATTAAAAGTGGACCCTTTAGCATTAAAACAAAGAAATTGTGAAATCACAGTGTTTTACCTTTAGTGTAATTTCTTTTTTTTTTTATTTTATTTTCAAGTGAGAATAAATGTTAGTTACAGGCAAATATTCACAAATTCATTTTGCCTACTTTCAACTTGAGAAGTGATCTTTGGAGTTCTATTTGAGGATTGCTTACATTATCGCTTCTTAGAACATCCCTACAAAATGAACAGAACTTGTTTATTTCTCAACCTCTTCATGCTGAAACATGTTTTACTTCTTAAAATACAAATCCCTTTTAATTATCATAACTTTCTAAAAATGTGGTCTAGCAGAAGCACAAACAAATGACAAGTAACTAATCTGCTTTGATGTCTTAACATCATAGTATTTTAGTGTTACAATATGAAGTGAATCAGCTCTTTGATTCTTTGTGAAGCCATACACATAAATATTCAGTTTAGAGCAGTATTTTCTTATGCAGCTAACAAAAAATTAATGAATATTATATATCACGGAATAAAATAATACATGATAGTTTTTTTTAAATAATTGAGGAATAATTTTGCATAATTATTTTGATATTTTGATTATATTGTGATATTTCTTCCTTTTCAGGCTCTCTCTTTAAATGAGCACTTATTTATTATATGTGTATTTATGTGTACTACATTTTATTTACTTCTCTTACACTGCAGAATCCATGTTCAGGGTTAATTACATATATTTCAGCACAAATACAAAGCAATAATATCAAATTCCTTGATTTTGTACTCAGCACCTATAAAGATGGGCTACTGCATCTTCACATCATTGCTAATGCTCACTACTATCTTATTGTAGGCATCATAGTGGCTTTAAAGAAATCTCTTTTTGATATTGTAATAACCTAAAGGGAAAATTGTTTCATTTCTTATTGTACCTTTAGAGACTTCTTTGGATAAATGTTTATCCAAATGCTTTGTTTCCTTTATTTTTTTAATCTTTTATATTTTAATCTTTTATTATTTATTCATTTATTTATTCATTCACTCATTCATTCATTTTACTTTATTTTTTTTAATATTTTTATTTTCTATATTCTTTGTTTACATTCCAAATGATTTCCCCTTTCCCGGATCCCCCCTCTCCATATGTCCCATAAGCCTTCTTCTCTCCATCCATTCTCCAATCACCTCCCTCCTTTTTCTCTGTCCTTATATTCCTCTCCAATGCTAGATCAATCCTTTCCAGGATCAGAACCCTCTCCATACTTCTTCATGGGAGTCGTTTGTTATGCAATTTGTGCCTTGGGTATTCAGAGCTTCTGTGCTAATTAATATCCACTCATCAGAGATGGCATTCCATGTGTATTCTTTTGTGATTGGGTTACCTCACTTAGGATGATATTTTCCAGATCAAACCATTTACCTAAAAATTTTGTGAATTCATTGTTTCTAATTGCTGAGTAGTATTCCATTGTGTAAATATACCACATTTTCTGTATCCATTCCTCCTTTGAGGGGCATCTGGGTTCTTTCCAGCTTCTGGCTGTTATAAATAAGGATGCTATGAACATAATGGAGCATGTGTCTTTATTGTATTCCGGGGAATCCTTTGGGTATATGCCCAGGAGAGGTATAGCAGGGTCCTCCGGAAGTGTCATGTCCAGTTTTCTGAGGAACTACCAGACTGATTTCCAAAGTGGTTGTACCATCTTGCAATCCCACCAGCAGTGGAGGAGTGTTCCTCTTTCTCCACATCCTCTCCATCACCTGCTGTCTCCTGAATTTTTAATCTTAGCCATTCTGACTGGTGTGAGGTGAAATCTCAGGGTTGTTTTGATTTGCATTTCCCTAATGACTAATGATGCTGAGCACTTCTTAAGGTGCCTCTCGGCCATCCGAATTTCTTCAGGTGAAAATTCTTTGTTTAGATCTGTACCCCATTTTCATTTATTTATTTTAAATTCCAGACTTTATTCCCCTCCATTTTAACCCTCCAACTATTCAACATCACATACTTCTTCCTGCCACTCTGTCTGCACATGGATGTCCCTACCACCCACCACCTACCACCTGCCCACCAGAACTCAAAATTCACTGGGGCCTCCAGTTTCTTGAGAGTTTGGTGCATCATCTCTGACTGAACCCAGACCTGGCAGTACTCTTCTGTCCATGTTTTGGAGGTCTCATATCAGCTGCTGTATGCTGCCTGGTTGGTGGTTCAGTGTTTGAGAGATTTTGGGAATCCAGATTAATTGAGATTGATGGTCCTCCTAGAAGGTCACCCTTCTCCTCAACTTCTTCCAGCTTTTCCCTAATTCAACCACAGGGGTGAGCAACTTCTGTCCATTGGTTGGGTGCAAATATCTGCACCTGACTCTATCAGAAGCTTGTTGGATCTTTGAAAGGGCAGTCATGCTAGGCCCCTTTTTGTGAGAACTCCATAGCCTCAGTAATAATGGCAGGCTTTGGAGCGGCTCCTTGAGCTGGATCCCACTTTGAGCCTATCACTAGAAATTATTTTCTTCAGGCTCCTCCACATTTTCATTCCTGCAGTTCTTTCAGACTCAAACAATTATGGGTCAAGTTTTGACTGTGGGATGGCAACCCATCCCTCAATTAATGCTCTGAATTTCAACAGGAGGTGGGCTCTAAGTTCCCTCTTCCCACTGTAGTGCATCTCATCTAAGTTCCCTCTTTTTGATTCCTAAGAGTCTATTACCTCCTGTTTTCATTCTTTCTGCTATCCCTGAAGACTTCAGACCTCCCCCCAACCTGCCCAATACTATATCATATTCCCCTCTCCCTCCATACCCTGTCTACTTTCCCTCTCTGATCCCTTCCCACCACCCCCTCATGATTGCTTTCTTCTCCCACCCAGGTGGGAATAAGGCATCCTCACTGGGGCCTATCATTTTGTTGATCTTTCTGAATTCTGTGGACTGTATCTTGGGTATTATGCACTTTTTTTGGCTACTATCCACTTATTAGTGATTACATACCATGTATGACCTTTTGGATTTGCTATCTCACTCAGCATATTTTCTATTTCAATCCATTTCCCTGAAAAACTCTGGATGTCCTCATTCCTAATAGGTTGTGTAGTATTCCATTGTATAAATGAACCACATTTTTTGTATCCATTCTTCTGTCGTGGTTGTTTCTAGCTTCTAGCCATCACAAACAAAGCTACTATGAACATAGTGGAACATGTGCCCCTATGGCATAGTAGGGGATCTTTTGGGTATATTCCCAAGAATAGTATAGCTGGATATTCAGGTTGATCTATTTCCAATTTCCTGAGGAACCTCCATATTGATTTCCAGAATGATTGTATCAGTTTGCAATCCCACAAGCACTTGAGTGTTCCTTTTTCTGCACATTCTCCTTAACATGTACTGTCACCTTAGGTTTTGATTTTAGTCTTTCCAATTGGTGTAAGGTGAAATCTCAGGATTGTTTTCATTTACATTTCTTTTATCACTAAGGCCTTTAAACATTTCTTTAGGTGTTTCTCAGCCATTTGAGATTCCTCTGTTGTGAATTCTCAATTTAGTTCTATACCCCATTTTTTTAATTGGGTTGTTTGGTTTTGTGTGTGGTTAGATTCTTGAGTTCTTTATATATTTTGGATATTAGCCCTCTATCAGATGTGGGGTGAGTGAAGATTCTTTTCTAATCTGTAGTTTCCCTATTTGTCTGATTGACTATGTCTTTCCCTTGCAGAAGCTTCCCAGTTTCATGAAGTCCTATTTATCAATTCTTGATCTTAGAGCATGAGTCATTGGAGTTCTGTTTAGGAAATTCCCCCCATGCCAATGAGTTCAAGGCTCTTTCCCACTTTCTCTCCTATTTGTTTCCGTGTATCTGGATTTATGTTGGGGTCCTTGATATGGGCCTATTTTCATTTTCTACAGACAGTCTGCCTCTTAGACCAGTACCATTTGTTGAATAGTCTTTCTTTTATCCATTGTATATGTTTGGCTTCTTTGTCAAAGATCAAGTGCCCGTAAGTGAGTGGTTTTATTTCTGGGTCTTCAATTCTATTCCATTGATCATGGTGTCTGTTTCTGTACCAGTACCATGCAGTTTTTATCTCTATCTCACTCTGTAGTAAATCGTGAGGTCAGGGATGGTGATTCCCCCATGCATTCTATGTCTTGTAAATGTTGATTTTTAACAGTTGCTTATATATCCAAGATACAAGCCCCTTATGATATAGACAATTTCTTTCTGTTCTTCCATGGATAGTCACCTAATGCTCTTTGTGATCATTTTTAAACCAAACTGGTTTATAACGTTGATGAGGAAAAAAATTAGCAATTTCTTTTTTTTTTTTTTTTTTTTTTGCTGTGGTTGCATATAAACCCACAATTAAATGTTTAAAAAACATATGTTTCTGTCATCTATGTGACTTTTGCTTAATACTTGACACAGAATTTCAGCTACTTGTTCATTTAAGAGTTTTATAATTTTATCCATGCCAAACAAATCTGTCATTAATTTTTCATTAACTTTCAAGTACAGTATTCAGAAGTGTTCCAGCTTTATTCTTCTTTATGTGCATATCAAATTCTACACATTTTCTCATTGTAAATGATAGCATACACAATATAGCTTTATGATTTTTTAATTGGCCACAGCATGTTGGAATACTGTTGCTATCTTATCACATGGTAAACTGGATTGAAATTCCTTCCTTAGCTCCTATTCTCAAGTTGTTGATCAATAAAAAGATTTCAAAGTATGAACAAAATAGAGTAAAAACAGCACAAGTTGTAGATATTCTGGGCTATAAAGTTTCAAACTAGGTCTCACAAGATTTGACTCAGTCTTCATTAAAATTAAAATAGAAAGCAAAAGGAAAAGGAGAATTAGTCTCATGAATTACATATATAATATACTTGCTGGACAATTATATATTGATATGTAATTATCATCTTTTTTTGTGTGCCACTTATACTAGGGTCCTTCTGCTTTAACCTAACTCTTCCAAATTCCATATAGCTATGAAAACGTTGTCAGTTTGATGATGTGGAATGGTATATAGACTGCTAAAATCTTTTGACATATTTATTCATTATTTAAACAATTATTCATTTGACACATAGTACAACTGTATATTTATTTAGTACAATCTGATGTTTTGACATATTTTGACACTGTAGAATGATACAATCAGGCTAATTAATATTTCATCATCATATACACTTGCTATTATGTTTTAAGAAAATTTGGTATCTATTCCTATGACAATAAAGAATATATATCACTATATTAGCACAACCATTAATCTATGCTTATTCTCTTGATTTGGTACCATTCAATTAACATTTCCAATGTTCTCAATGGCCTTCAAACACTTAATGATGACTACAAACTAAAACTTCATTTTATTTTACTGTTCTACTCATAAACTTCTGTTTATACCATGTCACAGATCCTCTCCATATTTCTCTATTGTTCTAAAACTAAAATCCCTAGATTTTGCATGTCAACTGAGATCATACAGTATTTGTACATGGTGTTGTTTTTTATCATAATGCTAGGAAGTTTCCCTTCAAAGAACTGAATAAAATTCCACTGTTAATATAGTCATGTGTTCTTTACTTTACACATGTTGATTTACACTTAAACTCCTTCTATATTTTAGCTTTTGTGACTAATACTGTATCAAATACTTAGGGTACATTGATTTAAAATCTTTTATTTGTATATTAAAAATCTTACTTTAAGGCCATATGATGATATATAATGGCAGTATTATTCTATGTGCTCACCAAAATGCACCAAGAGTACTAGAATTCCACATTTTTAGGGATTCTCATTATTACTTTAATAGAATGGATTCAGCAGTCTCTACATATACCAATGAATACATACATATATATAGATATAGATATAGATATAGATATAGATATAGATATAGATATAGATATAGATATACATTTGTAAAACTAATTATAGTAGAAAAGGTCATGGATGTGAGAAAGTGTGGAGGGTGTATGAAATGAGTTAGAAGGAGAGGCCAAAAGGGAGAAGTGATATAAATATGGTACTTATGTGTGAAATGCTCAAAATTAAATTAATAAATGGTTATTTTATGGGTACAAAGTGATACATGTTATAGTTTTTACTTAGAGTTTGCCAATAGAAAATGATTATTAATATTTTTCATGTAGATATGTATATGTGCTTCAAATATCTTAGTTTTATATATGTCCGTTTCATTTTTTGGCCACTTTGATGTTGGAGGGCATTTTTTGCTAATATGTTAAACTTCATAGTTTAAATATGAGTGCTGTATGAGATTTTTGCTTTGCAGAAATTTTCATTTTGTTGTAATCAATGACTTTGATTTTTTTTATTGTTTTTGCTGTTTCTTGTGTTATCACTAGTAATAGAATAGTACGCTTAGGAAAACAAGGGAGTCTTTTTGGTTTTTTTTTGGGGGGGGGGGTTGAGACAGTGTTTCTCTGTATAGCCCTGGCTGTCCTGAAACACATTCTATAGACCAGGCTGGCCTCAAACTCAGAAATCTGCCCGCCTCTGCCTCCCAAGTGCTGGGATTACAGGTGTGCACCACCACCGCGTGGCTAAAGTGAGTCTTAATAAAGAAAAATTTTTCAACCACTCCACATTTGAGCACTATATGAAGTTTTATACTAGTCTAAAGCTCAGATCAGATCTAGCATGCCAAATTATTTTCTGGTAAATAATATGTGTACTTATATGTAGAATGTATAAGATAAAAATAAGTAGTAAGATAAAAATAAAGGAGTGAATGAATCTTTTGTATTTTGGTTATCAACCATGTTTTAAGCTATCAAGTATAATGTGGAAAAATATTAAATAAAAACAAACCTAAATTATAATGAGGAAACTTTTCTAATTACTGAAGACATATCTCAAACTGCTTTAACTCTTGTGCTGTATATTTAGTAAGCTTACTATTGGTTGGAATGTATGAAATGAGGAAATTTAAGTTCAACACTAGTAAACGGAACTCAAAACAAATAGTTCCATTGATAATTAACTATTTGAAATGTTTGCAAATAAAATTCTTTACATTATAACTGTTTTAATTATAACATTTCTTGTCTTTGCTTTTCTAGTAACATTTCAATTTATTGTTTGAAATCATTTATGGAAACATAATTTAAAGTGTGCAAAAGTCTACAGTGTAGAGAATGACCTTTGTGAGGTAAAGTCACAATATTTCAGATAGGTAATTTGTCTGATGAGAAGAAAATCCATTTTCCTCTGTTCTTATAAATAACTCATAATTTAAATATCTATTCCAATGTTATTAATCTCAGCAATATTTTTCACAAATTTTTCTTCTCAATTACCCACCTTTATAATTACAACTTAATACCTATATAAGTTCATTTTGGTGGTACATGTAAATACCTTAGACTGTATGTTTCTAGGACAATAACTACATTCTCTCCATTTTAGAGAAGTGGAATTCAAATTTCACAATAAGAAAAAAAACAGATTTAGTGTCTGTTGAGAACTTGAATCATTTTAAATAGCATTTTATAAAGGTATAGGCTTCATGACATCATCACATACCCAAAACTCAATCTCTTTATGCTATTATTTGAAATACTAGGTTTTAACATGAATTTGAGGAAATACCACATAGAAAAATACAGGAGTACTTTTATTGCCTATGGCAGTTTTTCTTAATGATTCAGGATTCCTTCTCAAAACTCTTGTAGCATCCAGGCTTACACAATAAAAGTATTTAATCACATAACTCTCTTGTGTCAATCATATTAACTGTTCAGGTTTTGGTAGCAAATTAAATTTTAAATTCTGTAAAACTTGGGCTTTTGTTTTAATATTTGTATTTTTATTTGTATGTGTTTGTATGTATTTATAATTGTATTTATTTGTACCTTCAACTTTAATGTTTTAATATTTATTCATTGAACTGTGTGACCTTGAAATTAGCAAACTTTAATAACAATTTTCTCTTTAAAGAATTATGTGGAGACAGCCGTTTTAAGATAGAATATATATCTATATATGGAAAAACTATCACAAAATAAGCTAATTTTGAAATATAAAATATTATTGCCACATTTGTTTTAATGATATTCTTCTATTTGTATTTTGCCTTGAATTTGCTTTTCTTGAATGATGAGGGCACAGTGAATTACTGTGACCTCATATATGGTCTGAAAATTATACTCAACCATTTAAAGTCTTGTAAATACTTCTTAAAAGCTTGGTTTCCTATTTTCTTGAATAATAGGTTGCCAAGTGAAACTACTGCTAAAGAGACTGTATCATGAAATTTTCATACTTCATAAAATTGTTTGGTAGCTTGGGGCTATTGAGATTCTAGGAACTACACTTATATCCATTAAGAAAGTGATGGAATTTGAAACTACTTTTTCCTTCCACAACATGTAGTAATTTAAATCTGCTACATTAGACTTGTAATAAGCCACATACATTTTAAGCATTTCTCTATGTAACTAAATTTTCTGAAGCAGTTTTGTTATTTCTGTCATTTTATCAGGAAAAACATGCATTTCAAATTGATTTTTCCCTCAGAGTTGTACAAAGACCTTTATTAAGGAATATGACTTTCATAAGAGAGTTCCATATTTTCACTATTTTTCAGACAAAGGTCTCAGTCATTATTTAATACATTATTCAAGAATCACTGCATTAGATAGGTTACTGTCTACGACCCATTAAATTTCTCATCAAATATTTATTATAGAAAAAAGAAACCAGGAAATATCACTTTTGCATTAAAATTTACTACAAATTCAGTTGTGCTACCATATAATAATAATACCTGAAAACCTAATTGTTTCACTAGGAAACATTAATTACTCAAGTTTGACTTTTAAAAGAAGAATTGTTTTTTTCCCTTTTGTAATTTATTAGCTTGTCATGTTCATGTTTGAATCTTAAAAAAATTCAGTTAAGCACAATAAACCTGTATCCAACATTTGAGACTGAGGCTCACAGCAATGCTTGTTCAAGTCTAGAGAACTTAGTTTATAAGACTGGTTATAATCTGCTCGATTTCCTGTGTTCTCATATATTTTTTCACTTTTTATTGGTTATTTTATTTATTTACATTTCAAATTTTATCCCCTTTCCTGGATCCCTCTCCATGAATCCCCTATACCTTCCCCCTCCTTCTACCTCTATGAGGGTGCTACCCCACCACCCACTCTCTCCTGCCTCTGCTTCCTAGCATTCCCCTACCCTGGGAGCATCAACAGGACCAAGGGGCTCCCCTTCCAGTGATGTCCAATAAGGTCATCCTCTGCTGTATTTCCAGCTAGAGCCGTGTGTACACTTTGGTTGGTAGTTTAGTCCATGGGAGCTCTGTTGGGCCTGGTTGGTTGATATGATTGTTCTTCCTATCAGGATGCAACTCCATTCAGCTCCTGCAGTCCTTGCCCTAACTTCTCCATTGGGGTCCCCCTCTCAGTCTGATGTTTTGTCTGTGTGCATCCACATCTGTGTTTTCATATTATTTCTTCTATATTATGCAGAAAAACAAGCATGAAATTACTTGGAGCTATTGTTATAACTTCCTCAATAGTCTCATTGCTACTGTTTGTTATAAAACAGAATGAAATGTTTATTTTCAAAAGTTGGTGATCATGTAGATCAATACTAAATTATGTAGCTTCCCCTAATATTTCATTAAAAATTTCTTCATAGTTCTGTCAACTCTCTTTTGTAGTGTAGATGGACTCATGTTTTTCAAAATTTCTTTAACCTAAGCACACATATAAGAATGGATGCAGTATAATTTATAATGATCTTGTTATTAATATATAAATCAATTTTATTATGGGAAGTGAGTATACAATGATTAAGTTATAGAAAATCTCAGATAATCAACAAAGACAATACTATCTTAACCTATAAGACAGGTAAAACTTGTTATCTAATTGAGCAATGTGTATCTAAGGCAATTAAATATAAAAAAACACTATCATTTGTGAGGAAATTGAAAAGTTGTATTTAAGATTTTTTTTCAAAATAATAAGTATGTAGATGCTACTGAAACCCTTTAAATGTATAGGGTAGTCTGCTGTATATAAAATTGAGTTAAATATATTACTATACATTGCTGTCTTTTTTATATTTTTGTGTGATATTATATTGTTATATTGTCATATTTGTATTTGATATATTCTTTATTTACATTTCAAGTGATATTTCCTTTCCTGGATCCCCCCTCCCTGAAAGTCCCATAAGACATCTTCCCTCCCCCTGTTTCCCAATCCAACCCTTCCCACTTCGCTGTCCTGGTATTCCCCTACACTGCTGCACTGAGTTTTTCCAGGACAAGGGGTCTATCCTTTCTTCTTCTTGGGCACCATTTGATATGTGCATTGTGTCTTGGGTATTCCAAGCTTCTAGGCTAATATTCATTTATCAGTGGATGCATACCATGAGTGTTCTTTTGAGACTGGGTTACCTAACTTAGGATGATGTTCTCCAGTTCCATCCACTTGTCTAAGAATTTCATGAATTCATTGTTTCTAATGGCTGAATAGTACTCCATTGTGTATATATATATAACACCAATAGCTTATGCTCTAAGATCAAGAATTGACAAATGCAACCTCATAAAACTGCAAAGTTTCTGTAAGGCAAAGGACATTGTCAAAAGGACAAAACAGCAACCAACAAATTGGGAAAAAAAACATCTTTACGAACACTACATCCGACAGAGGGTTTATATCCAAGATATACAAAGAACTCAAGAAGGCAGACTTCAGAGAGCCAAATATCCCCTTAAAAAATGGGATACAGAGCTAAACAAAGAATTTTCACCTGATAAATATTGAATGGCTGAGAAACATCTAAAGAAATGTTTAACATCCTTAGTCATCAGGGAAATGCAAATCAAAACAACCCTGAGATTTCACCACACACTAGTCAGAATGGCTAAGATCAAAAACTCAGGAGAAATCAAGTGCTGGTGAGGATGTGGAGAAAGAGGAACATTCCTCCACTGCTGGTGGAGTGGCAAGCTGGTACTACCACTCTGGAAGTCAGTCTGGCGGTTCCTCAGAAAACTGGGAATATTGTCATATTTTTGTGTGTTCCTTTGTGTACCTATGTGTGTGTGTGTGTGTGTGTGTGTGTGTGTGTGTATGTGTGTACATGCCTGTGAAATTGCACAATTGTGATCGTCAGAGGATAACTTTTAGGAGTCTGCTTTCGCATTACAGCATGTCAGTTCTGGGAATTGAATTCACAGCATAAGACAGAACAAGTGTCTTTACCTGCTGAGCCATATCAGTGTACATATTTTTCTTAATGCCATACCAATCAAAATTTCTTTTACTATGTAGATTAGTAAGGGCTTAGGCTAAAAGAATGGTTTTCTCTTCTGGAAACTATGAGGTAGGTCCATAATTTGTAAACCATAAATCATTGAGTGCCTTTGATACCAATAATCAGTTGGAGAAGAACTGAAAACCCTTTAAAAGAGTAGGAATTCTACGAGGCTGGGGAAGTTCTTTCTGTATCTGTTCATCAATATCTAAAAACTCTTTGGTGAGTCTTTTTACCCATTCTTTTTATTTTATTTTTGACATTTTGCTATAAATACATGGTTTCCCTCTTCTCTTTTTTACCTTCAAACTGTTTCATATATCTCTTTATATTTTATCAAATCCATAGACACTTTATTAATTATTTTTACATGCATATATGAACATTATATACATTCCTAAATATAATCTGTACAGTCTGTGTAATGTTACTTGTTGTTTGTATCTTTTCAAAGTTCTAGTTCGATACTAGATAACCACTTAATACAAACATATTTTTAGTATTTGCCTCTGTTTAGTTTACTCATTCATGTGAAAATAGCTTAGACAGATATTATTATTGTTTTCATTTGATACATTAGGAAATGTAGATGCTGGCAGATTAAGAAATTGTTCATAGCCTTTGTGATGGTTTAAATGAGAATTGCTTTCATAGGCTCATGCATTTCCATGTTTAGATCCCAGTTGTTGAACCACTGGAGAAGGGTAAGGAGGTATGATGTTTGATTTTTTTAAGTGAGGTGTGACAGTGAGGGTAGAATTGAAGGCTTAAAAGTCTCAGACCAGGCCCATGCCAAGTCTCTCTCTCTCTCTCCCTCATTCTCTTTGCTACCTGGGGATCAGGATGGAAAACTCCCAGCTACTTTATGAGCTCCATGCTTTCCTGTCTACTGCCATGCTCACTGCCAAAATAATAATGGACTAATATTCAAATTATAAGCCAGCCACCAATTAAATGCTTTCTTCTGTAAACTTCCTTGGTCATGGTGTTTCTTCAAAGCAACAGAACAATAAAGAGTGTCATAATGCATTTACATAAGAATGAGATAGATATATTGTTTTATTATATTTCAAATCTGCATATTCTTATAAATCTTTTTGCAAATATTTGTCGTGCAATAAGTGCAATTGCATCTAAAAAGCTGAATTAACTTCTTTTACTTTTCAAGAAAGTTGAAATCTATGTGACTACCTATAATGTACAAGCATAAAATTATTTTTACTCTATAATATGACAGGCAAATTGTGTTTTGTGGGGAAAATGAATAACAATTTTCATAGTGATAAAATATTTGTATATTTACCTTATACCATATGTTGTTTTAACTGTTTATCCATATAAGTGTAAAATCTTACAATTACTTAGTAAAGGAAACTTGAAGAAATTTGTTGCTGAACAGAATGAGACTGGAAGGAACAAAAACATGAAATGTCTTGTTAGACACAGCATAAAACCACGTTCAAGAGTTCAAACTGGGGAAGAGGTAGGCCAAATCTGAAATCCATTGTAGTCAGTGAGTTGAATTTCAAAGCTGTTATTCTTAAAACTCTATAAGCAAGTAAGTTCAATATCGGCTATGCAAACACTTTTTTTTTTAATATATGTCTCGGTCAAATAAGGCACAAATTATTGTACCCGTGGTGACCAGCAAATTCAATTTTTGAAAAATAAATTCTGTGTTCTTTCCAGCTTCTGGCTATTATAAATAAGGCTGCTATGAACATAGTGGAGCATGTGTCCTTGAAGCATATTTTGGATACATGCCCATGCATGGTAAAGCTGTGTCCTAGGGTAGTACTATGTCCAATTTTCTGAGGAAACACCAAAGCAATTTCCAGAGTGGTTTTACCAGCTTGCAATCCCACCTTACAATGGAAGAGTCTTCCTCTTCCTCCACATCCTCACTATCATCTGCTGTCCCCTGAGATTTTGATCGTAGCCATTCTGACTGACTGGTATAAGGTGGGATCTCAGGGTTGTTTTAATTTGCATTTCCCTAATGATTAAGGAGCATTTCTTATTGATGATGTTAATAATGTTGAACATTTCTTTAGGCTGTTCTCAGCTATCCAGTATTCCTCAGTTGAGAATTCTCCTTTTAGCTCTGTACCCCAATTTTAATAGGGTTATTTGTTTCTCTGAAGTCTAATTTCTTGAGTTCTTTATACATATTGGATATTAGCCCTCTATCAGATGTACGATTGGTAAAGATCTTTTCCATGTCTGTTGGTTGCTGTTTTGCCATATTGACAGTGTCCTTTGCCTTACAGAAGCTTTGAAATTTTATGAGGTCCCATTAGTCAGTTCTCGATCTTAGAGCATAAGCTATTGTTGTTCTGTTCAGGAAATTTTCCCTGTGCCCATCTGTTCCAGGCTCTTTCCCATTTTCTCTTCTATTATATTCATCATATTTGGTTTTATGTGGAGGTCTTTGATCCACTTGGTCTTGAGCTTTGTACAGGGAGATAAGAATGGATCAACGTGGAAAGAACCCAGATGTCCTTCAGTGGAGGAATGGATACAGAAAATGTGGTACATTTACACAATGGAGTACTATTAAGCTATTAAAAACAATGAAATCATGAAATTCTTAGGCAAATGGAGGGAATTAGAAAATATCATCCTGAGTGAGGTAGCCTGATCACAAAAGAACACACATGGTATATACTTGCTGATAAGTAGCCAAAATTTGTTTTAGCCTAAAAGCTCAGAAAATCTAAGGTACCATTCACAGACCACCTGAAGGTCAAGAAGAAGGAAGAATAAAGTGTTGATACTTTGGTCCTTCTTAGAAGGGGGAACGAAATATCCATGACTCAAAGCCAACCAATGGATTGAGCATATGGTCTTCAATGGAGGAGCTAGAGAAAGGACCAAAGAGCTGAAGAGGTTTGCAGCCCCAAAGAAGGAAATATGTATCAACCCACAGAGCTCCCAGGGACAAAACCACCAACTAAAGAGTACACATGGAAGGGCCCATGGCTTCAGCTACATATGTAACAGAGGATGGCCTTTCCAGATATCAATGAGAGGAGAGGCCACTGATCCTGTGAAGAATTGATGCCACAGTGTAGGGGGATGCCAGGTCAAGAAAGTGGGAGGAGGGCATTGGTAAGCAGCGGGAAGGGGGATGGGACAGGGGTTTTCTGAGGTATAATGAGGAAAGGGGATAACATTTGAAATATAAATAAAGTAAATATCTAATGAAAAAGAAAAATTAATTCTACTGGTGGTGTGGTAGTTAATGTTTGGAGGAAAAGATAAAGGTGTTATGTAAAGAGAAAAGTTTATGGAAGAAAAATTTCTATCAATGACCACATGTAGGGTTAAGGCTCTTTTTTTCTGAAGATCAGAGTTCCTTGGAGATTACTAATAGGCAAAGACTGGAGATAACAGAAAACATTCCACTGCAAATGATGAAATTCTGGCTTGTGAAACAGATCATAAAATATGTATTTTAATTTTACATGTAAGTAAATAAAATTCTGAAAACTAAACAAACTGAAACATTTTTAGGCAATTTATTCTTTTTTTTTTCATGTAACCAAACACAAGGGACTGTAGCTTATATAGTCGAATTCGCTTACTATCATGTAAAACTTTCATCTCTCAAGAATATTGTTGCATCAATTTATCAGATAATCTGTATCTACCCACAGTTATATTGAACAGGTTACCTAGAAGGGAAGATGAGAAAGTATCGGAAGGTGGCAAAAAGAAATGAAAACCAAGACAACATTGCTATTCAAGGTCTCAAAGTTTAATGAAGTACTCCAAATATATAGGCAGGGGGAAACCCTTCCCCAAAGGCTGGAAACTTCTCAGCAGAACCGGTTCAGTGATTCCGTTGCTCCACAGGTGCCTACCATTTCTCAGAAAACTGCAGGTCCTTGAAGAACAATGGGCTTCACTTTGGTCTGAGCACTCCACCCTAGGTGGAGGGGATTATGGCTAGCACAGAAGTTCCCACTCAAAGGCTGGGAGAGAAACTTCACATTGGTAGATTTCAAGTTACTGCCAGGTGGCATGGCATCTCAATAAGGCTCTCTACAATAATCTACCATTTTATTATTATGAAAATATTATATAGTATCATAAGTAAAATGTTACCATGTTAAAATTTTATTCTTTTTGAAATGTCATAATAGACTGCTCACTAACCTGCAATTACGGGATTATGTTTTAAGATAATATAAAATGTTCTCAATTATTTTATCCTGTAAATTAAGTGTTGTTTTACACTGATCTCCTTATTATACTATTTCTTTTGTATCCCTCTTAATCAATCAGATGGTTTCCTAAATCAAGGAACCAACACTGCTTTTTTGCCGTTAATTTGTCTGTACCATATGAATTTTGAAATATCATTAATTTCACTATTCTCTAGTAGTCTCCTTCCTAGATTTTATTCATTCTCCAATTTCTGACATTGTCCTATTCTGTATGGTTACATATTACATGTCATTCCATGCAAAGTATTTATAGTAGACAATCAATAGCCATTCATCTTCATTTGACAATTACAAAAATATGAATTTACATGTCCATGAAAACTTTTACAAGACATGTTCTAAACATATAGCTGAATTATTTTACCCTTATTATGTTTTACAATTAAAATGTATGTGAAAGCCTCTGTCATATTACAGCTTACACTCTGAAATTTAAGGGTTTTTTGGTTACTTGTCCATTTGCCTTTGTTCTTTCTTCAACATAACATACTGCATCTGTCCTAGTCTCTGAGAAAATCAATAGGCAAACTGACAAAATACAACAAAACTTGAATAGAGATGAAAGTTCTGTTTTCATATAGAAAGACATGTTGCTATGGAAACTATTTTTCATTGTTTCTATTCATAACAAAATCATTTAAAAATATAAAGTATTATACACCTTGGGATTGTGAAGAAGGGGGAAATGTCTGATTTTTAAGTCTAATATTAAGAGAATAAAAGATATGCCAGTTTACTTTCCTAATAAGAGAGAATTCCCACTTGGCATGGTATATTAGTGCCAAGACTGTAATTTGGAAGATAATGTGGGAAAAAGTCCTAACTTGAAAAGAAGTTTAGCTTAGTAACGATATTTTAAATAAATATACTAGAAAAAATTCCAAAATTATTAGACAATAAAAATTCAGAAATGATTTTCTACCATTTCTATATTTGATTTTAAATTTTCAAGTAAATGTTATGTTTTCCATAAAGCTTATATTAATCACATTTTTGCAAAGTTTTCTGTTCATATTCAGTAATGCCTGCTCGATTCTTTTTAGCAATAGCCATATTAACAAGTGAGAGTTGACCTCTTATTGTGGTATTGAAATTTAATTACCTAATGATTACTCATAATGAGCAATGCATTGTATATGTATGTGTGCATTTTTGCATGCATACACATGCCACAGTGGATTTATACATCTCAAAGAACAGCTTGTGTAGGCCCCAGGGATTTAATACAGGTCATTAGGATTGGCAACAATTACTCTTACCTTTTTGAAGCAGCAACATTTTATCAATTTGTTGTTTTAGAGAACTCCATATGTGATTATACTATATTTACATCAATTATAATCCTTCTGCTTTCTCCTCCAACTCTTCATGCTCTTTCCATTCATTCTCCAATTATGGCTATAGATGTCAGTTTTTCTTTCAGACAATTCTAATCTATTATTCTGAAGCAATTTCTTTCCATGCATTCCTGTTGCTTTCTCTGACATCAAGTGTGTGATTCTCTTTTCCACAAGTATATTTAAAGCAAAAGAAGCAAATCATTAAAAAAAAAAACACATTTTGACACATTTTACAGGTAGATTTTGAGATAAGGTAATTTTCTCATACTTTGGCCAGTTGTATCCTAGCTTTCTGTGTCTCCTGTACTTTTTTTTGACTGTTTTGCTGCTGCTGCAAAATATCATGAATGTATCAGTTTAATCCACACATTATCTCATTTCAAAGGATTTAAAATCCAATGTTTTCCTATGCTAAATCTTAATTCTTTTCTGTATGCTATGGAAATAAACCCAGTTTCTTGTATTTTCTAGCATTTAGAGGCCTCTATAGTCTTTGACTTTTGGCCTACTTCCTTCATATTCATAGTCAGTAGCATTGAATGTAGTCTTTGAACCTTCTTCTGTTGTCACATTCCCTTTTTGGATCATAGAAATGAAAGGTCTTTTGCACTTAAATTCAGCATTCGTATTATTAGAATGGCCCCACATGGTTAATCCAGGATCATATCCCTATCCAAAGGCACATAATACTAATCATATCTTCAAAGTCACTTTACTGTAAAAGTGGGCATAGTCACTGTTTCTAAAGATTATGGCATGAATACATTTAGGGGTTATATTTTCTTGTCCAACATTATATCTTTTCTGTGTTGTGATTTTTTTTTTTTTTGCTTACTGAGCCCTAATCCACTAATCTCTATAAAATACATCCACAAGCAGCTTTTGATAAAACTTTGTTTTTGTGAGCTCTTTGCCATGAATTTTGTATAACCTGTAAATACTTTTTATGAAAACACTGATAGAGCTCTGTCATATAACATTCAATCTCATTTAAAATAATAATATAAACTTGGTCAGTTTTCAACAGAAAAACATTTGTTTGTTTGTTATAATTAGATTACTCCTCTTGGGAAGACATTCTTTGTTGTAAATTTCTTAGTCAATTTATGATTCAAATTTATGTTTTGACTCTAATGAAGTTTCCTTAAAAAAGGATCCATGGAACAACGTGCAATATATCCTTTTAGAAAAGTTAAAAGGTTAAAAAGATTAGTAAAGATTACGTTGGAAGGCATAGCATTTGGGAATGAAGGAATTGAAAGTAGGGCAATGGAAGCAAGGGCATTGTTATATTAGAACATGAGGAGAGAACAAGATTAGACAGAGAAGGAAGATTGGAATAATTTAAATATTATTAGGCAACTTAGAAAATGAAGAGGACAGTATTCAGAAGGCAGAAGGAAAGAGAAATAAAGAAGCTACAGAGAAAGCAGAAGGAGCAGGCACTCTTCTCCTTTCTATGCGACAGAAAAGGTCTTTTCAATAGCAAGGCAGACTTGGTCTTACTAAAGAGAACAAAGCTTTCTTCTTATAAATTTGGGTTTAATTCTATTGTGATTATAAAAAGATAAAGACATATTAAGATATGTTCTGTGAGGGTGTGTGGTGAGGTGTGGGAGAACAGAGTGCCTCAGACATCTAAGGGATGCTGAGGCATCCCTTCCCCCTGAGGGACCAGCCACACAATAGTATAGTATAGAATTGAGTTTATTCAGGGCAGGAGGAGGGGAGTTAAGACAGTCATAGAGACAGAAAAAGGAAGAGTAAAGGAGAGAGTAGAGAAGTAGAGGCTGGCTAGGACCACATGGAGATATGGGGGAAGGGAATGGGGAGAGAGGGGGAGCAATGATGCAAGAGGCAAGAAAGCAATAGTAAGAAAAAGAGAGCACAAGATAGAGGAAGGGGCAAGCAGCCGCCCTTACATTGAGCCATACCTGTTGTCAGGTAAGTGTGAGGAGTAGCATTTCTGCCTGTTGCCAGGTAATTGTGGGGTGGAGCTTAGACAGGACAGAATCCTAACAAGTTCATTTAACAATAAAAGGGTAGAAGCTTTTTTTTTTCTTATGCAGTAATGATTGGAGCTCATTTTTCATCCAGAATAAGTGATTTCTTTCTGCACTGCTTCATGTGTCTTTTGCTCCATGTGTAAGTATGGATATATGTATAAGAATGTAATTATGATATAAGTATGTAGTTGAGCCCAATTGTTTCACTGGAAATGGATGAATGCATATGCATGAATCTGTGCATGAATTTATATGAGTTTGTCAGTATTTTCTTATGTAAGATTTTTTTTTTCTTACTGCTGGAGTGACTCTCTACATCTAGTTCAATAGAAGCTTATTCCTCCAAACGTCTCCCTAGCTTTATAAGCCAGAGGCATCTGGACAAGGAGGAAAACTCTCTAGCCATTAATCCTTTTCTTAATCCCCTGCTGTTTTATGATGAGGTGAGAAACACCAGACACTGCATTTTCAGATTCAGAGAAACTCAGTCAGGCAGGTCAGCTATGGCAGCAAAGTGACTTAAATTTACATTAAACAACAACCTTAAATATCCCACCCTCACTGAAGATCTGCCCCCTTGGTTTACCTTCAAGAGAGAACCAAGAAAGAAAGAAAGAAAGAAAGAAAGAAAGAAAGAAAGAAAGAAAGAAAGAAAGAAAGAAAGAAAGAAAGAAAAAAGAAAGAAAGAAAGAAAGAAAGAAAGAAAGAAAGAAAGAAAGAAAGAAAGAAAGAAAGAAAGAAAGAAAGAAAGAAAGAAAGAAAGAAAGAACGAAGGCTAGACCCCAGCAGAGTACTGCTATAAAACAGTCTCTTCTGGGCATGACAATGTTAGACTTCTGCACTAATAATATTTACAGCAGCTGTGGTTGATTGCATAAGAATGACACAAGAAGAAACCAGTTAACACTGCAGCATACATACTGGTCTCCTCCACTAATTGAGGAGCTATTGACAGTCAGTTGGTGCTATAAGAGGAATAGTCAGGATTTTTCCTAAGATTATGGTCCCTAATTCTCAGCTTTGCCCCAGTGGGTGGTCCCAATCTCATGAATTTTTTTGGGTAGCATTTATCATTACTCTTAATGGGTTATAAAAGTTAAACAAACAAACAAAAATGGACATACAGTTGACAAATGGATAAGGGGTAAAGGTATGATTGGAATGAGTTAGTGCGAAATTCTCAAAGAATTAATAAAATATGTTAAAAATTGAACATGAAAATTCTGGTTTTATAGTTTTATTAAATTTTTATTAAATTACATTAAAGTTTTATTTTTTATATTTTAGTATTTTTAAATCATTGATTTTACAAATTTTATAAAATTATGAAAATGTATTAAAATTATTTAATAAAATAATTCATTGTAAATTTATAAATTAAAATCTTAATTAGAATGGCATTTAAAAGAATATAATTATGCAGTGATGAATTAAATATTTGAGAAGTTCAGATACTATTTTCAACAAATATAATACTGTTTGCAGATGGTGTGATAGTATACTTAACTGACCCCAAAACTTCTACCAGAGAACTGCTAAAACTGAAAAAACAAATTCAGCAAAGTTGTTGGATAGAAAATTAACTCAAACATATTAGTAGCTTTCCTCTACTCAAAGAATAAACAGGCTGAGAAATAAATTAGGGAAAGGACACCCTTTACAATAGTCACAATAATATAAAATATCTTGGTGTGACACTAACCAAGCAAGTGAAAGATCTATATGACAAGAATTTCAAGTCTCTGAAGAAAGAAATCAAAGATCTCAGAAGAAGGACAGATCTCCTATGCTCATGGATCTGTAGGATTACTATAGTAAAAATGGCCATATTACCAAAAACATCTGCAGATTAAATGCAATCCCATCAATATTCCAACTCAATTCTTCATAGAGTTAGAAAGAATAATTTACAAATTAATCAGAAATAACAAAAAACACAGGATAGTGAAAACTATTTTCAACAATAAAAGAACTTCTTGAATTCAGGAGACAGCAGGTGTTGGAGAGGGTGTGGAGAAAGAGGAACACTCCTCCACTGCTGGTGGGGTTGCAAATTGGTACAACCACTCTGGAAATCAGTCTGGCGGTTCCTCCGAAAACTGGGCACCTCACTTCCAGAAGATCCTGCTATACCACTCCTGGGCATATACCCAGAAGACTCCCCACCATGTAATAAGGATACATGTTCCACTATGTTCATAGCAGCCCTATTTATAATTGCCAGATGTTGGAAAGAACCCAGGTATCCCTCAACAGAAGAGTGGATGCAAAAAATGTGGTATTTCTACACAATGGAGTACTAGTCAGCCATTAGAAACAACGAATTCATGAAATTCTTAGGCAAATGGATGGAGCTAGAGAATATCATACTCAGTGAGGTAACCCAGACTCAAAAGGTGAATCATGGTATGCACTCACTAATAAGTGGATATTAACCTAGAAAACTGGAATACCCAAAACATAATCCACACATCAAATGAGGTACAAGAAGAAAGGAGGAGTGGCCCCTGGTTCTGGAAAGACTCAGTGAAACAGTATTCAGCAAAACCAGAACGGGGAAGTGGGAAGGGGTGGGTGGGAGGACAGGGGAAGAGAAGGGGGCTTACGGGACTTTCGGGGAGTGGGGGGGCTAGAAAAGGGGAAATCATTTGAAATGTAAATAAATTATATCGAATAAAAAAAAATTACTAACTCCTAAAAAAAAAAAAAAAAAAAAAAAAGAAAAAAAAAAGAACTTCTTGGGGGAATCACCATCCCTTACCACAAACTGTACTACAGAGCAAGAGTGATAAAAACTGCATGATATTGGTACAGTGACAGGTAGGTAGACCAATGGAATACAAATGAAGACCCAGAAATGAACCCACACACCTATGGTTTCTTGATCTTTGACAAAGAACCTAAAACTATCCAGTGGAAAAATGATAGCCTTTTCAACAAACTGCTGGCTCAAATGGAGGGCAGTATTTAGAAGAATGCAAATCAATCCATTCTTATCTAGTTGTACAAATCTCAAGTACAAGTAAATCAAGGACTTCCACATAAAACTGTATACAGTGGAACTAATAGAAGAGAAACTAGAGAAGTGCCTAGAACATATGGGCACAGGGGAAATTTTCCTGAACAGAATAACAATGGCTTATGCTCTAAGATCAACAACCAACAAATGAGACCTCATATAATTCAAATCTTTTTTAAGGTAAAAGACACTGTCAATAGGACAAAATGGCAATGAGCATAGTGGGAAAACACGTTTACCAATGCTATATTCAATAGAGAGGTTATATCCACTATACACAAAGAACTTAAGAAGTTAGACACCAGAGAACCAAATAAACCTATTAAAATGGAGCAAAGTACTAAACAAAGAATTCTCAAATGAAGGATATCAAGTGGCAGAGAAGCACCTAAAGAAATCTTCAACATCCTTAATCTTCAGGGAAATGCAAATCAAAACATCCCTAAGATTCCCCTCACAGTAGTCAGAATGGGGAAGATCAAAAACTTAGGAACACTCCTCCATTTTTGTTGGGATTGCAAGGTGGTATAACCACTCTGGAAATCAATCTGGACATTCCTCAGAATATTGGACGTAGTATAACCAGAGGACCCAGCTCTACCACTCCTGGCTATATACCCAAAAGATACTCTACCATAACAAGGACATATGCTCCACTATGTTCATAACAGCTTTATTATAATAACCAGAAGCTATAAAGAACCCAGATGTCCTTCATCAGAGGAATGGATACAGAAAATGTGATATATTTACACAATGGAGTACTACTCAGCTGTTAAAATCAATGACTTCCTGAAGTTCTTAGGCAAATGGATGGAACTAGAAAATATCCTTCTCCATACTTCTTCATGGGAGTTATTTGTTATGCGATTTGTGCCTTGGGTATTCAGGGCTTCTGGGCTAATTAATATCCAGATATCAGAGATTGCATTCCATGTGTATTATTTGTGACTGGGTTACCTCACTTAGGATGATATTTTCCAGATCAAACCATTTGCCTAAAAATTTTGTGAATTCATTGTTTCTAATTGCTGAGTAGTATTCCATTGTGTAAAAATACCACATTTTCTGTATCCTTTCCTCCGTTGAGGGGCATCTGGGTTCTTTCCAGCTTCTGGCTATTATAAATAAGGCTGCTATGAACATAATGGAGCATGTGTATTTATTGCATGCTGGGGAATCCTTTGGGTATATGCCCAGGAGAGGTATAGCAGGGTCCTCTGGAAGTGTCATGTCCGGTTTTCTGAGGAACCACCAGACTGATTTCCAAAGTGGTCATACCATCTTACAGCCCTACCAGCAGTGGAGGAGTGTTCCTCTTTCTCCACATCCTCGCCTACACCTGCTGTCTCCTGAGTTTTTGACCTTAGCCATTCTGACTGGTGAAAGGTGAAATCTGAGGGTTGTTTTGATTTGCATTTTCCTAATGACTAATGATGTTGAGTACTTCTTAAGGTGCCTCTCAGCCATCCAAATTTCTTCAGGTGAAAATTCTTTGTTTAGATCTGTACCCCATTTTTAATAGGGTTATTTGGTTCCCTGGGGTCTAACTTCTTGAGTTCTTTGTATATATTGGATATTAGCCTTCTATCAGAAGTAGGGTTGGTGAATATCCTTTCCCAATTTGATGGTTGCCCTTTTGTCCTTTGGACAGTGTCCTTTGCCTTACAAAAACTTTGTAATTTTATGAGATCCCATTTGTCAATTCTTGATCTTAGAGCATAAGCTATTGGTGATCTGTTCAGGAACTTTTCCCCTGTGCCCATGTCCTCTAGGGTCTTCCCCAGTTTCTTTTCTATTAGTTTCAGTGTGTCTGGTTTTACATGGATGTCTTTGATCCACTTGGAGTGAAGTTTAGTACATGGAGATAAGAATAGATCGATTCACATTCTTCTGCATGCTGACCTCCAATTGATCCAGCACCATTTGTTGAAAAGGCTATTTTTTTCCACTGGATGTTTTTGGCTCCTTTGTCGAAGATCAAGTGACCATAGGTGAGTGGGTTCATTTCTGGATTTTCAATTCTATTCCATTGGTCCACTTGTCTGTCACTGTGCCAGTACCATGCAGTTTTTAATACTATGGGTCTGTAGTATTGCTTGAAGTCAGGGATACTGATTCCCCCAGAAATTCTTTTGTTGTTGAGAATAGTTTTAGCTATCCTGGGTTTTTTGTTATTCCAGATAAATTTGAGAATTGCTTTTTCTAACTCGGTGAAGAACTGAGTTGGGATTTTAATGAGGATTGCATTGAATCTGTAGATTGCTTTTGGCAAGATGGCCATTTTAACTATATTAATCCTGCTGATCCACAAGCATGGCAGATTTTTCCATTTTCTAAGGTCTTCTTCGATTTCCTTCTTCAGAGATCTGAAGTTCTTGTCATATAGATCTTTTACTTGTTTGGTTAGAGTCACACCAAGATACTTTATATTGTTTGTGGCTATTGTGAAGGGTGTCATTTCCCTAACTTCTTTCTCAGCCTGCTTATCCTTTGAGTATAGGAAGGCAACTGATTTGCTGTAGGTGATTTTATAACCAGCCACTTTGCTGAAGTTGTTTATCAGCTGTAGGAGTTCTCTGGTGGAGGTTTTCGGGTCACTTAAGTAGACTATCATGTCATCTGCAAATAGTGATAATTTGACGTCTTCCTTTCCAATTTGTATCCCCTTGACCTCCTTATGTTGTGTAATTGCTCTAGCTAGAACTTCATGTACTATATTGAAAAGATATGGAGAGAGAGTACAGCCTTGTCTAGTCCCTGATTTTAGTGGGATTGCTTCAAGTTTCTCTCCATTTAGTTTGATGTTGGCTACCGGTTTTGCCGTCTATTGCTTTAAGGATGTTATGTATGGGCCTTGAATTCCTGTTCTTTCCAAGACTTTAAGCATGAAAGGATTCTTAATTTTGTCAAATGCTTTTTCTGCATCTAATGAGATGATCATATGTTTTTTTTTCTTTGAGTTTGTTTATGTAGTGGATAGCATTGATGGATTTCCTTATATTGAACCATCCCTGCATCCCTGGGATGAAGCCTACTTGATCATATTGGATGATTGTTTTGATGTGTTCTCGGATTCGGTTGGCAAGAATTTTATTAAGTATTTTTGCATCAATATTCATAAGAGAAATTGGCCTGAAGTTCTCTTTCTTAGTTGGATCTTTGTGTGGTTTTGGTATCAGCATAACTGTGGCTTCATAGAACGAGTTGGGTAGAGTTCCTTCTGTTTCTATTTTGTGGAATAGTTTGAAGAGTATTGGTGTTAGGTCTTCTATGAAAGTCTGATAGAACTCTGCACTGAAGCCATCTGGTCCCGTGCTTTTTTTGGTTGGGAGACTTTCTATGACCCTTTTTATTTCTTCAGGTGTTATGGGACTGTTTAGTTGATCTATTTGATCCTGATTTAGTTTTGGTGTCTGATATCTGTCTAGGAAACTGTACATTTCCTCCAGATTCTCCAGTTGTGTTGAGTAGAGGCTTTTGTAGTAGGATCTAATGATTTTTTGGATTTCCTCAGTTTCTGTTATATCTCCCTTTTCATTTCTAAGTTTGTTAATCTGGATACTGTCTCTGTGCCCTTTGGTTAGTCTGGCTAAGGGTTTATCCAACTTGTTGATTTTCTCAAAGAACCAGCTCCTGGTTTTGTTGATTCTTTGTATGGTTCTCTTTGTTTCTACTTGATTGATTTCGGCCCTGAGTTTGATGATTTGTTGCCTTCTACTCCTCCTGGGTGAAATACCTTCTTTTTGTTCCAGGGCTTTCAGGTGTGTCATTAAGCTGTTAGTGTATGCTCACTCCATTTTCTTTTTGGAGGCACTCAGGGCTATGAGTTTTCCTCTTAACACTGCTTTCATTGTGTCTCATAGTTTTGGGTATGTTGTGTCTTCATTTTCATTGTGTTCTAAAAAGTCTTTAATTTCTTTCTTTATTTCTTCCTTGACCAAGGTATCATTGAGTAGAATATTGTTCAGTTTCCACGTGTATGTGGGTTTTCTGTTGTTTTTGTTGCAATTGAAGACCACTCTTACTCCATAGTGATCTGATAGGAGGCATGGGATTAGTTCGATCTTCTTATATTTTTGAGGTCTGTCTTGTGACCAATTATATTGTCGATTTTGGAGAAGATACCATGAGGTGCTGAGAAAAAGGTATATTCTGTTGCTTTAGGATAGAATTTTCTATATATATTTGATAAATCTAATTCATCCAAAGCTTCAATTAGTTTCACTGTGTCCCTGTTTAGTTTCTGTTTTCCTGATCAGTCAATTGAGGAAAGTGCAGTGTTGAAGTCACCCACAATTATTGTGTTAGGTGCAATGTGTGCTTTGAGCTTTAATAAAGTTTCTTTTATGAATGAGGGTGCCCTTGCATTTGGAGCATAGATGTTTAGGATTGAGTGTTCTTCTTGTTGTATTTTTCCTTTGATCAGCAAGAAGTCTCCCTCAGAGTCTCTTTTGATGACTTTGGGTTGAAAGTCAATTTTATCTGATATTAGAATGGCTACTCCAGCTTGTTTCCTGAGACCATTTGCTTGTAAAATTGTCTTCCAGCCTTTTACTCTAAGGTAGTGTTTGTCTTTGACCCTGAGGTGTGTTTTCCTGTATGCAGCAAAATGTAGGGTCCTGTTTATGTATCCAGTAAGTTAGTCTATCTCTTTTTATTGGGGCATTGAGTCCATTGATGTTAAGAGATATTAAGTAATAGTGAATGTTACTTCCTGTAATTTTTGATGTTATTTTTTAAATTTGATTGGTTAACTTCATTTGGGTTTGATGAGAGATGGTTACTATCTTGCTTTTTCCAGGGCGAAGTTTCCCTCCTTGTATTGGTGTTTTCCTCCTATTATCATTTGTAGGGCTGGGTTTGTGGATAGATATTGGGTAAACTTGGTTTTGTCATGGAATATCTTAGTTTCTCCATCTATGGTGATTGAGTGTTTTGCTGGATATAGTAGTGTTGGCTGGCATTTGTGTTCTCTTAGCGTCTGCATGAGATCTGGCCAGGATCTTCTAGCCTTCATAGTCTCAGGTGAAAAGTCTGCTGTGATTCTGATAGGTCTTCCTTTATATGTTACTAGGCCTTTTTCTCTTACTGCCTTAAATATTCTTTCTTTGTTTAGTACATTTGGTGTTTCAATTATTATGTGATGGGAGGTATTTCTGTTCTGGTCCAGTCTGTTTGGAGTTCTGTAGGCTTCTTGTATATTCATGGGTATCTCTCTCTTTAGGTTAGGGAAGTTTTCTTCCAAAATTTTATTGAAGAAATTTACTGGCCCTTTAAGTTGTAAATCTTCACTCTCATCTCTGCCTATAATCCTTGGGATTGGTCTTCTCATTGTGTCCTGGATTTCTTGGATATTTTGGGTTACAAGCTTTTTGCATTTTGCATTTTCTTTAACTGTTGATTCCATAGTTTTGTATGGTATCTTCAGCATCTGAGATTCTTTCTTCTATCTCTTGTATTCTGTTGTTGATATTTGCATCTATGTCCCCTGATTTCTTTCCAAGGTTTTCTATCTCCAAAGTTGTCTCCCTTTGAGTTTTCTTAGTAGTTTCTACTTCTGATTTTAGATCCTGGATGGTTTAGCTTAGCTCCTTCACTTGCTTGTTTGTGCTTTCCTGTAATTCTTTAAGAGATTTTTGTGTTTCCTCTTTCATGACCTCAGCCTGTTGACCAAAGTTCTCCTGTATTTCTTTAAGTGATTTTTGCATTTCCTCCTTATTGGCTTTTGTATTCTCCTGAATTTCTTTCAATGATTTTTGTGTTTCCCTTGCAAGGGCTTCTAACTTTTGATCCATTTTCTCCTGAATTTCTTTAAGTATGTCCTTCATGTGTTCCAGTACCATCATCATGACCAGTGATGTTAAATCCAAATCTTGTTTTACAGGTGTGATGGAGTATCCAGGACATGCTGTTGAAGGAGAATTGTGTTCAGATGCTGCCATATTGCCTTGATTTCTGTTAGTGATGTTCCTGTGTTTGTCTTTTGCCATCTAGTTCTCACTGGTGTTAGTTGGTCTTGTCAATGCTGGACTCACCAGTTCAAGCTGCTTCTTCCCAGGTGGCCTCTGGTGCACAGCTGACCTTCTGCACTTCCTGGAGACAGGGTGCTGTGGCCCAGGCTGTTAAGCTCCCGAAACAGACACCTGAAGGCTCCTGAAGGGGCCTGCTGGACTCACCAGAGCACACTGACTCCTCCCAGCCGGCCTCCTGCCTCTGCCTCCAGCCAGGTCCTCTTGCCTCTTGCAGGACCTGGAGATGTAGTGTTGTAGCCCAGGCTGTTCTGGATCTGGAAGCAGTGATCTGAGGGCTCCCACCAGAGGCCTCAGGACTGGAACCTAAGCTCTGTGCGGCTGGAGCAAGCTCTGTGCTCCTCAGAGTGTTTCTAAAGGTAATTACAAGAACTGCTGCAGCTGAAACTGGTGTATTCCTGAGCAGTCACAATGTACCAGTTATTAGACTAAAATTTTCTTAAACATTATTTCATTTAATCTTCCAAGGATTTAGTGGGAAAAAATCAATATTTTTTAATACTTACAGTTGGAGTAAATATTCTCATTCAACTTACTATTGGTCATTTTCTTATTTTCTCTATTGAAAAATTTTCATTAACCTCAAAGTGTATTCTAACATTTTCAATGTTAATTCATACCAAAAGAAGGAAATTAGATATTGTTATAGGATACTCATAAAGATGAACCAAATTATTGTAAGTAGAGGAAAGCCTAGAACTAATAATATCGGTCAGCATAACAACTACTTGTTGATGTAACCTTGTATTGCTTTTGCTGGTGAACTTAAATCCATGTTACAAGTTCTTCATGTATAAGTAAAATTTTTTTACTGTGGATTATATCTTCATTGGGTCATAAATATGTTAAAGAATGTGTCTGACCTTATCTAACCAGGTTCTTTTTAAGAACAGAATTGTCCTGATCATTTGTCATTGTTCAATTTCTATCCTATCATCTTTTGTCTTTAAAGATTTCAGAATAACATCACATTTTGAATAGGTTGAGAAAAACCTTCTAAAATCATACCTTTATTCATCCTACTCACTATAGCCCTGATTGATGTTGATAATAAAAGCCTTATAGCAGACTTTTTAATTTAAATTATTTTATTTATTTACATTGCAGTCATTTAATATGTCACTCCTTGCTATAGACAGTTTGAAATGTGTGTCATATATGTAGTCAAGATGATGTATAATAATCTAGTGACCTCCTAATAACAGATAGATGACCACCATCAAAATCAGATGTGTTTAATTATATCATTAATGAATTGTTATTGAATAAATAGATGTTATATGAAAGTAAGTCTAATAGTCATATAGTGGAATGTATTTAGACTTCTGCTGTTTCTAACAATAAAGGAGGAAACTATAGAAAAATTTATAAGCACAGGAATACTAAAGACAGCCTGTATTGTTATTTTAATAACAGTTGAATCTGCTTTTTGTCTTATGTAATTCATTTCTACTATGATAATATTAAGTTTTTATGCTTATATTTCTCTATTCATGCATGAAATATCTATTTTCTAACTTATCTTATTTCTTCTCTTCCTACATTTAATTCAAGTTGGACAGGGCTAAAACAAGAACCATTATAATTTCCTAAAGTCAATTTTTTATTTGACAAAAGTTTAAAAACATCTTGCCCTTGGTCTTTTATTTACTTAAAATAAACAGTTACAATTAAACTACAAACAAATTAAATTTATTAAACAAAGCCTTTTCTAAGAGCACTTTATTTTTGCTATAGTCTAAGTATTTGCAGACTTCCAGGATTGCCCTCATTAAGTAGAGCTACTATGTTTCAATTATCTTTTTTCAATTTATCTTGTTTAATGATAAAATTTTATTTAGGAATTAATCATTGAATTCAGGATGATTATTTAGATATATCATAAAAACAATTTTTGTTATAGATGGAAAGTTTTGAAAAAGTTACTTCTACAAGAAGCCTTATAAACGCTTAACAAGTTCTCTACTACTGAATTATATACCCAAGAAGTTTTGTTTTCATTACAATTTTAAAACAATATCAAACTAAGTTCTCCAGTTTGGCCTTTAACTTGCTTTTTTATTTCAGACAGACTTTGCGAGAGCCTCATGTCCTGTTCCTCAATTGGTTCTTGATGGATCAGTAAAGATGCCAGCAGCCTATGTGATGGGCAATGTAGGCAGAAATTCCAGTTTTCCTGCAGGCTGGTCAGCAGACACAGGAGACATGAAAGATTTCACCATGCTTTGGAAGGAAACAAAGCAGTCAGCCATGTGAGATCTTGGGTAGAGTGGCCATTGGCTGTTTCCCCAACTGGGCCTGGTGTAGCAATCAGGATATTAGAAACATAATTAAGCAGATTTAGGGGGCTAAACAAGAATATAAACAGGCAGATAAGTAAAGGGCAAAATTAGAGGTGTTGAGCTGGGTGTCAAAAGAAGGCCAAGGAAGGCTTAGAAGGGTCTGGCTATTGAACTAAATCATAATGAAATAAGTTAATATGTGTGTTTTAACTACAGATATAATAGAACCTTGGCTGGGCTGGAAGTGAAGTCTACCCAGAGCTTAAAGCTGGGTAGTACAAATTACACTCTACAAAGTAGGTATTAGAGAACTGTACTATCACACCCAGACAGTTAGAGAAAATACAGTTTCCTATTCATCAAAGCCTGACTTAATATAAGCAATGTTTGGTTATTTCTATGGAATCATCAAAAGAAAATGATAACAAAGATTTTGCTTGTAAGTCTGACGTTCAATGAGATATAAGACTTTATGAATCTATGCTGCTAACTTCAATTTTAATTTTTAAAGATGATTTTAAATACTATATATTATTTATAGTGTATTTCTCCTAACCTAGAAAAACATTCAGTATTACTTTTTGTATTACATGACTTGATCTGGTTTACTTATTGTACAACTATTATTGTATAACTGACCTCTCCCACTTAATTACCATACTTTAGAAAAAAATTTATAAAGTGATATCTTTTAAAATGATCAGTGTTAAGGACTACTTTTTCCTGCAGCCTGAAAGAATTATTTGACAAATAGAATTATGTAGATTTCAGATGATTATGAAATTATGATTTAATCATTTTATCAATCAGCTTTTTCTAGAGCCACAGAACATGTGGATTGTCTCTATATCTTAAAGGAATTATTTGTAGTGATTTACAGTCTGTAGTCCAACAATGGGCATCTGTGAATGGAAAGAACAAAAATTCTAGAAGTTACTCAGTCCCATAATGCTGCTTATTTCACCTAGTCTTCTGTGTAAGTTGAAATTCTGAAGATGTAGGCCTCAATATGTGTGCTGGCAAGTGCAAGTGACAAAGAGTGAGTCTTTTTTCTTCCAATGTCTTTATGTAGGCCTCCAGTAGAAGGTGTGGTCCATACTAAAGGTTTGTATCACCACACCTGGATTTGGAACTTGCTTTGCCCCAGGCTATCTTTGAACTCAGGGATGTACTTGCCTTAATATTCTAGGATTAAAGGCTTGTTCTACCTTGCATGATCCTAAGATTTCCATGTTCATTATGCCTCCAGATCTCCATGTCAAGACCTGGGTCAGAAGCCTGTGTCTTCTGGCCTTAAGATCTGTATCACAGGTATGAAGTCCATTTCTGGATTGCAGTTCATTATGTAGTCATGTTGACAACCAGGAGTACCCATCACAGTAAACTTAATTGTATCCTCAGGTAATAAACACACACACACACACACACACACACACATACACAAATTATAATACTAATAACTATAAGCATTGTGATATAAATACAGACCTGAAAAATGGACTGTTTGAACTTTCAGATATATGTTATTTTCAAGTACAGATATGATATAATGACAAAATTTAATTAAGTAATCTTGCCCATGTGTGCTTTTTGTTGTTGTGTTTTGTTGTCAGAGTGATTCTACAGGAGTGTTTCTAAGTGGCAGATAAATTGCTCTGATAACATTGTGAAATTCATTTTCAAATGGCAAATTTACTAGAAAATAAAATGTAATATTCACAATTCCATTGTGGCTTGGTTCTACAGATAAAAATGACAGATTTACTAAACTTTTAATATAGAAATTTTCATTTATTTTTAATAATACTATGTATGTATTCACATATTTTGGTCATATCCATCTACCTTGTTCAATGAACTTCACTAAGACACCCATAATGGATCTTTATCCTAACTTCATTTTCTCTTCATTTTGAATTTTGTTACTCACTGAATCAAACTAATGCTTCCCATCTGTGTATGGGTGTAGAGATAGTTACTGTATCATGGTAAACCTACCTGAAAAAAAAAAAAAACAAAAAAAAACTTCCTTCTTCCAGAAGCCATGAATAGCAAAATTCTTTTCAGTTAGGAGTTGGGATCTATCAATTCATGTTTGAAAGTTGACTGGCTTGATTGTTTGCAGGTCTTTTAAAGACAAGCACCACTGTTATGATTTATGAGGGCAATAGCTTTGTCATGCATAAGAAACATATTTTGTAGAAGTAGAAACACACTCTTACATGTTTCTTGATGAGTCTTGGGGACATTGGAATTAGAGTGTGATACAGATGTCCTTTTTGTGGATGAGCTCTCTACAGACATTTATTTTCTTTACTTTGAAAAGGAGATGTGCTTGATCCTGGTGATGGAGCAGAGGATAATTTTATACTGATAGAGACGTTATAATACAGAGCACAGCACAGGTTACTACTGTGGATGTTTAATTGGGAGGAGAAGATGGAGAATGAAACTATAATGATCAGCTTCTCAGGCTAGCTGGACAGTGTGTTTCTATAAAACACCTAAAGGAGTTGGTAAATGAGAAAAAGGAGATGGGGTGATGAGCAATGCTATGGGAGAAAATCTGCTTGATCTGCTGGAGATGGGGGCAGAAAACAGGATATTTTCAATAATTTTTTGGGTTCTTAAATGTTGTTATTATTTTCTGTTTGCAATTTTATACATGCTAATAATTTTCAAGTTCTATTTTCTATTTTTATGCTTCCATGATTTTTCCTTAAAATTTCACTGTGTGATCATAACAAAAGTAAACTCTCTTGTCCTACCTCTAAACAACTTATACATTTTGGCTGATAGATAGATATAGATATACATATACATATAGATATAGAGATAAGGATAGATAGAGATATAAAAATTAAGTTATATATATATTTTCAGTATTTTGCTTCTAATAGCTTACTGAAGTTTTCAAGTAATTGCAGATGAAAAAAATTATATTTCCCTCAGAACCTTATATGTCTGTGTCAAACTAGGTGATTTTTGATGATATTGTCCAAAAAGAGAAGGAAGTTTAACACCTGGCAATTCAAGTCATATCATTAAGAACAATAATTTGCAGTAATTTCAAACAGCTTTCTTGGACATGTATGTGTTTTATATTCAATGTAAATGTTAACTTTAAAAGACACAAAAAATAACTTAAGTGACCTTATTGATTTTCAGTGTATATTTGTGTCTCTTTTAAAACAAAAATACTGTGTTTTTCACGTAATCAAACTATGCTTGAGGTAATGTGATACTCAAGTGTTTGAAATAAATTTTATTCATTCAAAAGTTCTAGCTATAACATATTTTGGCACTTGACAAATAATCCATACCTTACCTAAATAAAATAATCAGTAGAGACAAATAAATTAAGTGAGAGTAAAATAAAAATGACTTCTCTTTTAATACTGTCACTATCTTAACAATTCCTTGTTCATGGAAATTAATATTTTACAAAATAATTTAATAGGATTTATTTTAGTTATTTTCAAAAACAACAATTTCAACACTGTCATATTTCTGTGTATGAATTTATTAATATTATCCACTGTCTAGAACTTCAAATACTAGATTGAAAAGATATGGAGAGAGGGGGCAGCCTTGTCTAGTCCCTGATTTTGGTGGGATTGCTTCAAGTTTCTCTCCATTTAGTTTCATGTTGGCTACCAGTTTGCTGTATATTGCTTTTACTATGTTTAGATATGGGCCTTGAATTCCTGTTCTTTCCAAGACTTTTAGCATGAAAGGATGCTGAACTTTGTCAAATGCTTTTTCTGCATCTAATGAGATGATCTTATGATTTTTTTCTTTGAGGTTGTTTATGTAGTGGATAGCATTGATGTATTTCCTTATATTGAACCATCCCTGCATCCCTGGGATGAAGCCTACTTGATCATGGTGGATGATCGTTTTGATGTGTTCTTGGATTCGGTTGGCAAGAATTTTATGAAGTATGGAATAGAATGGAAGATCCAGAAATGAATCCACACACCTATCGTCACTTGATCTTCAACAAAGGAGCCGAAAACATCCAGTGGAAAAAAAGATAGCCTTTTCAACAAGTGATGCTGGTTCAATTGGAGGTAAGCATGTAGAAGAATGCAAATTGATCCATTCTTTTTTTTTTTTTTTACGGTACATTTTTAACATCCTCAGATGTCATTTTTTTTCTAGTTCTTTTTTTTTAATTTTAATCGATATATTTTTATTTACATTTCAAATTATTTCCCCTTTTCTGGTCCCCCACTGCCTAAAAGTCACATAAGCCCCTTTCCTGCTATACCACTCCTGGGCATATAACTAGAAGATTCCCCAGCATGTAATAAGGACACATGCCCCACTATGTTCATAGCAGCCCTATTTATAATAGTCAGAAGCTGGAAAAAACCCAGGTATCCCTCAACAGAAGAATGGATGCAAAAAATGTGGTATATATACACAATGGAGTACTATTCAGCCATTAGAAACAATGAATTCATGAAATTCTTAGGCAAATGGATGGAGACTGGAGAACATCATACTAAGCGAATTGATCTATACTTATCTCCATGTTCTAAACTTCACTCCAAGTGGATCAAGGACCTCCATGTAAAACCAGACACACTGAAATTAATAGAAAAGAAACTGGGGAAGACCCTTGAGGACATGGGCACATGGGAAAAGTTCCTGAACAGATCACCAATACCTTATGCTCTAAGATCAAGAATTGTCAAAAAGGACCTCATAAAATTACAAAGTTTCTGTAAGGCAAAGGACACTATAAAAAGGACAAAACAGCAACCATCAAATTGGGAAAGGATATTCACCAACCCTACATCTGATAGAGTGCTAATATCCAATATATACAAAGAACTCAAGAAGTTAGGCCCCAGGGAACCAAATAACCCTATAAAAAATGGGGTACAGATATAAACAAAGAATTTTCACCTGAAGAATTTAGGATGGCCGAGAGGCACCTTAAGAAGTGCTCAACATCATTAGTCATTAGGGAAATGCAAATCAAAACAACCATGAGATTTCACCTTACACCAATCAGAATGGCTGAGGTCAAAAACTCAGGAGACAGCAGGTGTTGGCGAGGATGTGGAGAAAGATGAACACTCCTCCACTGCTGGTGGGGCTGTAAGATGGTACAACCACTTTGGAAATCAGTCTGGTGGTTCCTCAGAAAACCGGACATGACACTTCCAGAGGACCCTGCTATACCTCTCCTGGGCATATACCCAAAGGATTCCCCAGCATGCAATAAAGACACATGCTCCATTATGTTCATAGCAGCCTTATTTATAATAGCCAGAAGCTGGAAAGAACCCAGATGCCCCTCAAAGGAGGAATGGATACAGAAAATGTGGTATATTTACACAATGGAATACTACTCAGCAATTAGAAACAATAAATTCACAAAATTTTTAGGCAAATGGTTTTATCTGGAAAGTATCCTAAGTGAGGTAACCCAGTCACAAAAGAATACACATGGAATGCAATCTCTGATAAGTGGATATTAATTAGCCCAGAAGCCCTGAATATGCAAGGCACAAATTGCATAACAAATGACTCCCATGAAGAAGTATGGAGAGGGGCCTGATCCTGGAAAGAATTGATCTAGCATTGGAGGGGAATATAAGGACAGAGAAAAAAAGGAGGGAGGTGATTGGAGATTGGATGGAGAGAGGAAGGTTTATGGGACATATGGGGAGGGGGGATCCGGGAAAGGGGAAATCATTTGGAATGTAAACAAAGAATATAGAAAATAAAAATATTTAAAAATATATCACCCACTATCATTTAACAAAAGTAACATGCATGTTTTTGTGACTAATTTGTTAATGCTGAAATAAACTAATTTTGTAGTTAGGAGGTTGTTAAGGGAAATAACACAATGTTTTAGCTATTTGTCTAGGTCATTCTATTCCAAGTGGCCAGTAAAGTCATTCTTGGCAAATAGACAGTACAATCAATGTTTTAAGGTAATCAATAATTAAATCAATAAATCAGTATCAAATAATTGACCTTTTCTACCTTATTATTCTTTAGTAGATTTTAAGCCAAATAGAAATATAGCAAGATTTATGTTTTGAAAATTTCATCAGTACTTGTTTTGTTATTGGGCATGTGAGAAACTTGGATATGAATTTTTTGGTCACACAAGAAGGAATAGCTGAACAAATTCAAAATCAGGAACTATTCATAGCTTTATGAAAGAACTGAGATCACAGAGTCAACAGGGCACTTTATAACTGAAGCAACAGATAGATTGTGGGACTACTACTTTAGAAAGAAAATACAACCCTTTGAACAGCTACGTGCAAGGTGCAGTGGATCTTCAACTGAGTGGATTTTGATATTTTTGAAGACTCAGTCAAGGAATTAAAGAAGCATACATAAAATATTGTTAGTGAAACACATAACTAAATGAATGTAAGAAATTCTAGAAGGCAGATATACTGTACTCAAGTAATGTAATTAAGCAAGATCGTTTATAAGTCTTAAGACCTTTTCTAGAGTTCTTATGAGTTTGGGCAGTGGGAGATATTAAGAGTCAAGGAAAAACAACTGAAAGAACCATCCACATCATACCATAATTAAAGTTTATTTAGAGAAACTACAAGAGACCAAAACAAAGAAGAGACCCAAAAAACATTTAGCCTATTATAACTACAGCTATGATCACTATGTAATAAATTCAGCAAAATATTTATGCAGTTACACATAAAATCTCACATTTAATTCTTATGTATGTGAGTTCTGTTCACCAAACACATCAAATCTGAATTCTGACACCCTGCTTGCCCCTCACACAAAATATATTTAAACAGAAAGGCCACAAATTGAATCCAAAGAACATGGATGCATTCAAATAAAATGATCAAGAGGTGTTAAAATCATTATATATAGAATTCAAGACAGGTATAGCAAATATTTTCATTAGTGGAAATTATAAGCAAGATGGGATATCCAGTGTAGGGGAATGCCAGGACAGGGAAGAGGGAGTGGGCTGATTGGGGAAAAGGGGAAAGCGGATGGGTTAGGGGATTTTCAGGGGGGAAACCAGAAAAGGAGACAATATTTGAAATTTAAATAAAGAATATATCTAATAAAAAGTAAAACAATATAAAGTGGAAGGATAATGTTTCTGGGAAGTAAAATCATCAATGTAATGAAAGAATAATGCCTTTGATGAGCTCATTAATGAAATAAAACAATTGAAGAATCTGTGAGCTTCCAGTCATTCCATAATAAACTTCTAAAACTAAATAGAAAATGGAAAAGACTGAAAAAGAGAGATTAACATGTCTAAAGTGTCTGCACTATCACAAAAATGCAGCTTATGTGTAATTGACACATGCAGACAAGAAAGAACCTTCAAATTACTAATAGATATTTAAAAACATTGTAAGCCTAAAAATCATCAATCATGGAGAACATTTATCCCAATAAATGCTAAAATCCCTATATTTGAGCATGTTGTATACAAACTACAAAAATGTATAAGAAAAGCTAGAGGAAATAACATCTTTAGTAGACTAAGACTAAAGAATATCAACTCTTGATCTTAGAGAGTGAGGCTTTGGAGTTACTTTTAGGAAATTTCCCTCTGTGTCAATGAGTTCAGGGCTCTTTCCCTCTTTCTCTTCTATTAGTTTCAGTGTATCTGGTCTTATGGTGAGGTCCTTGATCTATTTGGACATGAGCTTTGTGCAAAGTGACAAGTATGAATGTATTTTCATTTTTCTACATACAGACAGCCAATTAGTTCTATACCATTTAAGATGCATTCTTTTTTTTTTCAGTGCGTATTTTTGGCTTCTTTGTCAAAGATCAAGTGTGCTTAAGTGTGTGCTAACTAGAACGATAAGACAAAAAGAGTTCAAGTGATATAAATTGGCAAAGAAGAAATAAAGGATTCCCACTTTCCCCATATCTATTCAATACATTATTCAAAATTCAAGCTAGAACAATAAGACAACAAAGAAAGATCAAGGGGATGCAAATTGTCAAAGAAATAAAGGTATCACTATTTGCAGATGATATGATAGTACACGTAAGTGACCCCAAAAATATCTACCAGAGAATTTCTCCAACTGATAAAAAACTTTAGCAAAGTGGCCAAATATAAAATTAACTCAAATATATCAGGAGTACTCTTTTATACAAATGAAAGCATAAAATTTAATTTTATTTGACAACCTCATCTGTCGTCCTTGGACAAGAAGACACACACCCTGTGCAAAGATATACATATAGGCGATCATGCACACACATAAAGAAAACATATATATATATATATATATATATATATATATAACGTTGTTGGATTTGTTTTTTTTTTTTTCGAGACAGGGTTTCTCTGTATAGTCCTGGCTGTCCTGGAACTCACTCTGTAGACAAGGCTTGTCTCAAACTCAGAAATCTTCCTACCTCTGCCTCCCAGAGTGCTGCTGGGATTACAGGCGTGTGCCACCACTGCCCAGCATATATTTTTAAAAATATTAAAGGAACACTAAGCACAATCTGAAACAAACATAAATATATTTAAATTTTTGTGATGTTCAACACATTCATACTTTTGTCTAGTTATGCCAAAAAAAATTGAAACAAACCTTAAAGAAAGAACAGGAATGCCAATAAGCACTCAAGAAACTAAGAAAACCTATAAGACAAAGGAGTCTAATGAAACTTAGAAAGCTCAACAAATTGAAAAATTCACAAGATGCCTTACCAATATTACAAATGTAATAAACATTGTTGGGAAGCCTCTTTGGTGGAAATGTCTCCAAGTAGCTTAGGGAACATTAACAATTCAAATTTTATGATTCATTACCCATTCTGAGATTGGACATCTCAACAACCAGCTGCTTTTGAATTACTCATTGTCTTGAAAGCAGCCTGTATTTCTATAAGAAACTTCACTAAAATCACTGATTCATTATGTAGATTGTGAAGTAGTTTCTTAACCTTCCATCCGTGCCTCCAATGGTGTCAATAGATGTTTGTTCTGGTTTGCTCATGAAAATTGTCATGACAATGTTGTATAACAGACTATGAACAAAAAAGGAAAAGATGCAGGAATGTCCAATCTATTACAACAGCCTTAAAAAGTACTTAAAACAAACTTCAACAGTACAGGAATAATGCCAGAATTTTTATCTTTCTCCCAGTTCTAATGAAAGTGTAGAATTTTTATCAGAATCTTTCTTCCTCTACCCACTAACACATTCTATGGATGATGGCTAACTCCTAGATATAGTAGTCAGAAATTGGTTGTTCCTGACCAAACTTAAACCCCAATTAAAGTCAACAATAAAAAGTTGGGGCACAGGAGAGATGGCTTAGCCATTAAAGGCTAGGCTGACAAAAACATCAAAAGAGATGTGGCGGCTAAAATTGCAAAATAAAAAGTGCTAAATAATTCTAAACAAACCAACAAACAAATTTAAAAAAAGGCATACACAGTATACAAAAACATTCCTAAAATCATTATCCATGCGGGAAACAGATCTAAACCATGTGGAAATACAACTTCACTGCAATTTGTAGTAATTGTAATAAAAAGAGCACATTTTACTCAGAATGTCGAGAATTTAAACTCTCAGACACTGATGCGAAAGACAATGTTTTAGTCACTTAAGTAATCTAACAGGTTAAAATGTGAGATTTATTTACTACTTGTATGCATATAAATAAAATATTTGAACCAGTTATTCAATTAAGTATTTATATAATACCCATGTCAACAGAATTCACAATATCAAAAATGTTGAAATAACTCAAATATCTACCATATGATAAATGAATAAACATATTGTGATATATTTCAGCACTCTAAAATAACCAAAAATGCTTTGTATGTAGTGGACGCCAAATGGGTTTTTTTTCCCTTTCAACTTTGGTTTGTACATGGCATCATCTTTCTTTAGTTCTCATTTTGGAAGCCATATTGTTAAGGTTTTATGGTTGTAGCTGCTGACATTACTAGGAGATACAGCCTAACAGAAAACTCTGGGACCATCTCTGCCTCTTTCAGTATTTCTACCTCCACTTCTGCAATTAGTTTTGGTATGTACTGTTTTGAAGATTTTTCCCGCCAGTCTGGGCTCCACATCACTGTATTTAGATAATTTTTTTTCTGTAGTGGTCACCATCTGGTAAAATGAAGTTTACTTGATGAAAAGTAAAGATCACATTTACCTGTGGGTATAAGACCTGTGGGTATAAGGAAAGATAAATGTTTTCAAGTTGTTGTTAGGAATTATACTAGTCTAGTAAATTAGTGATTGGAGATACTCCACTAATAACCATGATTTCGTTTATACTAAGTAACTGTACCAGACAGAGTGTTTGTATTGCTAAATATATCTTAAGTGTATCTTAAGTTTAATTAGGGATCTGTTGCTTACTGCCAAGTTATGTGCAGCACTAATGAATAAAAAAGTTTACTCTGCCATGCTTTTAGTTGATGTAGTTCATAGGCATCATAGCTATAATTAAATGTTTTATCAATACAATTAATAATTGTATTGTATCATATCATGATTTGATTTTTGTGGGTGTAACTTAATCGCCATTGACCTTCTTAAGCATAAATTACATTGTTGTTGGCAATAGTCATTATACTAAACATTAATGACTTTATAACCATATATTCAACATCAAAACCTGGATGGAAATATTTCTGTCACTCCAAATTTTCTTTCTAGCACTATCCCTATGGCTAATCACTACTGTCTCTTATTTACCATTCTCTAATTTCTATCACAAAAATTTGATGTGTGATTTTTTTTGAAATATTAAATAAATTGAACTTCACTATATGCTTTACTTTGTATATAGCACCTATAGGTCACTAAAATATTTTTCTCACAGTATTAATTTTGTAGATTATTTTAGAATATATACTTTTCCTATAGGGTAAATTTCCCCATTAACTATATTAGAATGGGTTGAACTCTTTATCTTCTTGTCTCTGAACCTAAATCCTGGACTTACAAGTTAGAGATTTCTGCTATTATTATTGTTAATATTATTATTATTATTATTATTGTTGTTGTTGTTGTTATTGTTATTGTTGTTGCTGTTTATACATAATCTACACATCCCTGCATAGAGTAGAACTCATTGTGTAACTCAAAATGGCCTCCTTTTGCAATTTTCCATGTGATGAGATTAACATATCTTGCAGAAGTCCCTTTTTAATAAAAGCAAAGTTGCTTCTTTCTAATAGTTTTGGATTTATTTTATTATTAGCTGTTGTGAACAGGTCTGATTTAACTACAAAATATTTTTGTATTGTTATCACAATTACTTGGGTAAATATGACAAAATTGTTACATTTTAGGGTACATATATTTAAATTCATTTTATTAGATATTTTATTTATTTGCATTTTAAATATTATCCCGTTTTCCAGATTTTACTCTCACAAATGCGCTAGTCTATCCTTCCTCCTCCTCCTTCTATGGTGGTGTACCCCACCCACCCACCCACTCCTGCCTCCCTGTCCTTGCATTCCCCTACACTGGGGCATCAAGCCTTCACCATACGAAGGGCCCTTCTCCCACTGATGCCCCAAAAGGCCATCCTCTACTACCTATATGGCTGAAGCCATGGGTCCCTCCATGTGTGCTCCTTGGTTGGTGGTTTAGAACCTGTGAGTTCCAGTTGGTTGATATTGTTGTTCTTCCTATGGTGTTGCAAACCTGTTCAGCTCTTTCAGTCCTTTTTCTAAGTCTGCCATTGGGGACCCCATGATCAGTTCAATGGTTGGCTGAGAACATCCACCTCTGGTTATTTAAATCTTTGGCTGAACCTCCCAGGAGACAGCTGTATCAGGCTCCTGTCAGCATGCACTTCTTGGCATCCACCATAGTGTCTGCATTTGGTGACTGTATATGGGATGGATCCCCAGGTGGGGATCACTGGATGACCTTTCCTTCAGTCTCTGCTCCACACTTAGGAATCTCTGATTCTCAAGCTTTTGGATTAGGTTTACTCCAATCGTTACTACAAAAGCCCCAGTATTTCCATATAATCTACTCTTCAGTAATACCTTTGTTAATACTTAATATTATCAATTCTGCTAGATGTTTGCCATAGTAGTTTGGATTTTCATTTTGTGGTAGATAATGACTTAAAATTTTGATATGTATGTTGACTCTTTAAATTTTCCTTATTATACTGTCTTCTTATTGATTTACTTATTCATATTACATCCCAATATCAGCCCCCATATCCTCCCAGTAACATGTTACACAGATCCTCCCCAATTCCTCTCCAGCCCCTTTCCTCTGAGAAGAGAGAACCCCCAAATATCAACCCACAATTCACATCAAGCCACTGCCAGACTAGCCACATTCTCTCCTATTGAGGGGAACAATAAGCAAACTGATATCCACAGGTAGGCAACAAGTCCTCAATATAATTGTTGGGGGACCCACCTGAAGACCAAGATAAAATTATGTTCTATATGTTCTAGATACCTAAGTATAGCCTGTACAGACTCGCTGTTTGTTGATTCAATTTCTACGAGTTCCTGATTGTTCATTGTAGTTGATATTGTTAGTATTCCCATGGATTTTCTGTCCTCTTCTGATTCCTCAATCCTTCTCCCATCTCTTCCACAGGACTCACTGAACTCCATCTAATGTTTGTCTGTAGATCTCTCAGTCTGTTTCCATTGGCTGCTAAGTGGAGTCTATCAGAACAGGTATGCTAGGTGCCTGTCTGTAAGGATAACAAGAGTTATTAATAGTGTCAGAGATTGGTTCTTGTCCACAGGATGGGTCTCAATTTGGGCCATTCATTGAATGTCCATTCTCCTCTCTTCAATCTCCCTGTGAATATTGGATGCAGGGCACATTTTAGTGGAAGGTTTTGTAGGTGGGTTTCTGTCCTTATTCCTACTGGGAGTACTACCTGGGTACACGAATGGCCACTTCAGGATCCATATCCTCCACTGATAGGAGTCTCACATAGAGTCACAGTCATAGACATCCAGGGTCCCATCCTAGGTTGATATCATATCCTGTAGATGACCCCCTGTCAACATTTCTGTTGTGTATTCCCTCGTCTCCCTACAGCTGATATGGATTGGTTTGGCAGGGTTACAAGGTGGTTGTTCTTGAGGCTCCCACATCCTTCCATGGGGAACCCGGACATTCATGAAGTCCCCAAGGCTACTTGAGCTGGCAGGGTGAGACCAGAGCCAGATAACAGAGGCAAAGGGACCATTCAAAACTCACCTTTGCACACTGTGACCCAAGAGAACCTGACTGGCAAGGGATTGGTGGTTCAGTGTTCCAAACTTAAAGTCCTAACAGGCTTCTATGGGAAAGTAAGATGCCTGTCTTCCTGAAGGGCTACTCAGGGTAGAACAAATCCAGAGCAAGACAATGAAGGTCAATTGGATTTCATGCATGTAACTCACCTCTGCTGGTTGTACCCAGGAGAACAAGACAGCCTTCTATTTTCTTAATGATTTATTGTTTTATAATAGATATTTCAATGCAGAATGTTAGATAATACTATGCTAGATGAAACAGACTTGTGTTCACCACATATGATTTTAAGAATGAAATATGTAAAACAAAACCCAGTAAGCTAATGTCATATGAATATTCCTGCTGAGTTCTCCATTTTTTTTTCAATAAGTATAGACCTACTTGGTCTATTTATTCCATAATAATGTTATGCCTATAGCAATGACACTTCCATCTAGGAGAACTGTAAAGCAGTTTTCTATGAAATTGATTAGGAGCCTGTGTTCCTTCAGTTCTCTAATATGCTTTTAGGATTTCTGTCCTCAAAGTGGTATTAGTTGTTAACCAAGAATTAATCTCATTTTGAATTTATGAGGAAAATGTTCTGTTATTGATAATTTCATAACTTATTTCCTCCTAAAAATGTTTCATAAGCAACTTCATAATGACTATGTGTGATAAGAAGTAGCATAACTATTTTATGAACTGAGCACAAAATTGCTACAAAATCAGTTTTCAGAAGAAAATTGTTGCAGTTAGAGATAACCGTAGCAAATGAAATGTTAGGACAAATTAAATTCCATTGGATACAGACAATTTGGGTTAACAATATGCTTATCAGAAGCCTCCATCTTCCGAGGTTAGAACATGAACTTACAATTGCATGATTCGTTTTTTTTTAATATCTGGCTAATACATTTGAAAAGAGTGTTATTTATTTTTGGAAATAGTAATTTAAATTGCTACAGCTCTCCCCTTCTTCCTTCTCAAGTACAGTACACTTGCAGATACAAAAATTTTTTTGAAGAAAAAATAGCCACTGGCAATGGGATTGAACTGTTTAGAAAAAGATAAAAAGAAAAGAGGAAAAGAGAATGAAACATCATCAGAAAACTAATTATTCATTTTCAGAACTATTTATGTTAGTAGAAAGAAAATATTTATGTTGGATTTGTACTGAATAACAAGTCTGAATATTAGTAAGTTTCTATTTATGGAACTTTGTGTCTATTTTTGATTTTATATATGAAGAAAAATGAATCTACTTTCTTTCCCAGAGCTGTTGATGTCCACCATTTTCCAGGCTATGCTCTTACTACTTCTGTTCAAATTCACTAAATGGAAGTCTCCTGATTATCTAAATTATAGATAAATGTGATTTAGATCAAGCATCTTGATCAACATAAAGTGTAAATCACTTATTTTGATTCAAGCATATAGAATGCTTAATAATATGTTAAATTCATGAGTACATGATATTAAATATGGTTGTCATTGGATATTTTACTCAGACTTCAAGACAGGAAAGGAAAAACTCTCAACTCGGATTTTGTAGCAAATGTTACTTATAAACTATGTTACATTCTGTAATAAAATTATAAAATTGGACCTAAGTTGTATGTGCCATATTTGCTAGTGTTTTTTCTATGTTCTCAGACAATAACATCCCATCATCATGCATTCATGACATATTATATGTTATGTCTTCATTATATACCAGGTCAATGTATTCTGGAATACAGTATCTCAGAGAAGAGTATATTTTAAAATTATTTATTCATTCTTCATTCATATTTTAGAAATATTATGACCAGGGGAATATTTAGTATCTTTTCAGAAAGTAAAATTGGTACCTAAGGTGGTAAAAATTTTAGGACACTAATCATTCATTCCTTTACCAACCATATGTGTTTGTAACCTCCAAGTAATTTTAAGGACCACATGTATTTTAACCATAAAGTAGTTATATTTTCAAAAAATTTTTAGAGACTTTAAAATGTATTAAAATTTTCCATTGAAGGAGTTTTGAATCAATTTATAGGAGTGAAATGGATCCTAGACATTTGGTTGTGATACAAATACCGCTGTTGCCTACAAGGGTCTACTTAGATTTTATAACATTAAAACAGTTACTTGATAGCTTTGTCAGTTACTGAAATGACCTTAGCCATTCTGACTGGTGTGAGGTGAAATCTCAGGGTTGTTTTGATTTGCATTTCCCTAATGATTAATGATGTTGAACATTTCTTAACATTTCTCAGCCCTCCGAAGTTCTTCATGTGAAAAATCTTTGTTTAGCTCGGTACCCCACTTTTTAATGGGGTTATTTGGTTCTCTAGGTTCTACCTTCTTGAGTTCTCTGTATATATTAGATATTAGCCCTCTGACAGATTTAGGGTTGGTGAAGATCCTTTCCTAATCTGTTGGTTGACGTTTTGTTCTTTTGACAGTGTCCTTTGCCTTACAGGAGACAGCAGGTGTTGGTGAGGGTGTGGAGAAAGAGGAACACTCCTCCACTGCTGGTGGGATTGTAAGATGGTACAACCACTATGGAAATCAGCCTGGAGGTTCCTCAGAAAACTTGGCATGGCACTTCCGGAGGACCCTGCTATACCACTCCTGGGCATATACCCAGAGGATTCCCCAGCATGTAATAAGGACACATGCTCCACTATGTTCACAGCAGCCCTATTTGTAGTCGCCAGAAGCTGGAAAAAACCCAGGCATCCCTCAGCAGAGGAATGGATACAAAAAATGTGGTATATTTACACAATGGAGTACTATTCAGCCATTAGAAACAATGAATTCATGAAATTCTTAGACAAATGGATGGAGCTGGAGAACATCATACTAAGTGAGGTAAGCCAGTCTCAAAAGATCAATCATGGTATGCACTCACTGATAAGTGGATATTAATCTAGAAACTGGAATACCCAAGAAATAATCCACATATTAAATGATGTTCAAAAAGAACAAATAAATAATACATCGAATAAAAAAAAAGTTACTGAAATGATGGGCTCAACATGTGTTTTTTTTAAATTTTTTTCTTTATTGATATAATTTTTATTTACATTTCAAATGATTTCTTCTTTTCTGGGTCCCCAGTCTCTGCAAGTCCCATAAGACCTCTTTCCTCCCCCTGTTCCTCCATCTACCCCTTCCCACTTCCCTGTTCTGGTATTCCCCTATACTGTTGCACTGAGTCTTTCTAGAACCAGGGGCCACTCCTCCATTCTTTTTGCACCTCATTTAATATGTGGATTAGGTCTTGGGTATTCAAAGTTTCTAGGCTAATATCCACTTATCAGTGAGTGCATACCATGATTGATCTTTTGAGACTGTGTTACCTCAGTTAGTATGATGTTCTCCAGCTCCATCCATTTGTCTAATAATTTTATGAATTCATTGTTTCTAATGGCTTTTTTATGCTTTTGTTATTTAAACTTAATAATAATAACAGTAGGAAAATATTACATACATTTTAATCTATATCATAAATAACTGGAAAAATCATCTTAATCATCAAATGATTCCTTATGAATTAATATATGCCTCTACATATATTAATGAGCAGTTTCAGTTCATATCTGAATGAGCAGAATTTATCCTTGATGGAGAATAGGCAATTTAAAGAGACTATGGATAGTTTTGTTATGCCAGGTGGATAATTGGGCTCTATCCAATGGAAGAAAGACAGAACTGTTGTGTTAAGCAAGCTGAAGGAACTAGTATAACATCATCATACTAAATAACAATCTAGATATATCTAGCCATGTAATTAGAGTACATAGCATGTTAGAGATGAACAAACTTGGGGAATGATTAAGTAAATATGAAAATAAGTATAGACAGCACAAATATGGACTATTCTTATTTTCCTAAGTAAAAAACATAGAAACATATTCACTATCATTTATCTTTTGAAAACTTTGTGGAAGAAACCACATTTTCAAAGAACTAGGCATTAGGAAATTATAACATTATTAATCTACATAGAATATTTAAGCATACCAAAAGGTAAGTGGATTTTAGAATTCATAAATGAGAATAGCTACTTTTATGCAACATCAACACTAAGTTTTATTGCTAGATTGAAACTGGCACTGAGTACTATGTTCCATCTTTATCAGAGATAAATTTCTATAAGGAAATGGGCAGACTCTCCCCATGTTACTTTTACAATTTTGCTCATGGAGTGCCAGCTAGATGCTTTCAGAGTGACACAAACTAGGGTTATCTGAGAAGAGGGAACGTCACTGATAAAATACCTCTATCATATTGACCTTATAGGCAAATATATGGGGATATTTTCTTAAGTTCATGCCAACTGATGGTAAGTGGTAGTGAGATGTAAATGAACGAAAAAATAAAACAACTAATCAAGCCATCGGGATAAATAGTCATTTCTACTATATCTTTTGCTTCAGGTTTTGCCTTTAGGTTTCTTGATTTGAGTTCAGGCCTGTTACAGATTTGACCATTTTGTCTTCAGGAGGATTATAAACGGATTTCAAAACTCTGGACTAGAGTAGACATTGAATATTCAGAGCTTAATTAGCTGTTGTGGGAACTTAGAGGTAATTCTGAGCACAATGCAGATGTTGGAGGCCTACCTTGTAAATATTTTGAGGGAGTTAAGGTCTGGGTTAATCTTTCATGTACTATTTTGTATTAAAGCTCAATGGTTCTGTTCATCTAGAGTTGAAGAACTAAGGGTGATTGACAACATTCAAGAACTTCTAAGCAGAAACTTTATTTTGCTGGAATAACCAAAGCTGGTTAACTGGAGCTATGAAATTAGCAGCGATTGTGAAGAGAAGTTGAAAAATATGGGAGCATTTTTTCAAGATCATCACATAGCAGTTGTGGTCCAGGATAGTTCACATTGTTGAAGAACATACACAGGTTGGTCCAAGGCCCCAGACACTTACCCAGCAGAAAACTGACTGACTGGTCTAGCCCCATTTGGAGAGGATATACTGAGTCCTGTAGAGACTTGATGTCCCAGAGAATTGGGATGCCTGGGGAAGGATGGAGGACGGGGATATGGAATAGAGAAATCTTGAAGTGTGAACCACGAAGGGGGAAATATTTAGGATAAATAAATAAAATAATTAAAAATTAAAATGTTAAAAAAAGTTGTGTTCCAATAAAGTCAGGAGTTGCATATCATGTTTGCAGCTGAATTTGTTAATATCTAAGAGTAACATAGGTTCTACTGGTCTTGAAAACATGAAGATGCTATGGCTAACAGCTTAGTACTGATACTATGTAACAGGGATGGGTTCTCCAAAGGGAGAACAAGAAAGACATTAGTAAATTGGGAACCTCCATTGCAGTGGAAACTCCCATATTAGAGATAAAAGTTCAATGCTATGACCTCAATGCACAGTGCCAGCTGTGGAATAGAGCAGATCTAAGCCATGAGATAACTTGCGAAGAAGTAAAGATGGACTAGAGTAGACATTGAGTATTCAGAGCTTAGAGCACAGAAAAATATGAGTTGGTCTTAGCTATCAAGCACTGGGATATTTGTATTTATACTGTTGAATTTTAGTGTTGTCTTAATTGTGTTTGTATCCTGATTCTTCCCTCTTGAAACAGGAAGCATATAACTTGATTTTTCTATTTCATTTTATAGGAACCTACAATTAAGAGACTGAATCACTTTACAGGCTATGGCCTTTAAGTGTTGAGATTTTCAATGATTATGGGATTTTTAAAATTATTTGAATCTTAAATGCAATGGCATTATTAATATGAGATTTTTGGTTGTAATTGAATAGTGACCTATTTGTATAATGCATTGACAAAGGAAATTTATGCTGAATTGACTTCAGTAAGCTGTACACACAAAACGGGTATATCTATAAACCTCCATTGAGAAAATGACACTATCTGCTTGTTATACAAGGCAAGTCTGTGTGACATTTCCTGGTTTTGGGTCTGATGTAGGAGGATAAGCCCTCTGTAGGTGGTGCCATTCCTGAGCATGTAATACTGGTGTATAAAAGAAAGAAGGCTGAGCAAAACAAGAAAAGGTTCCTTAAAGAGCATTTCTCCATAATATCTACTTAAATTATAGCCTCCAGTTTCATGCCTTGAGTTGCTGTCCTAACTTCAATCAAAGATGGACTGTTATGTGGAGGATATATAAATCAAATAAGCACTTTCCACCAGAATGTGCTTTTGGTCATGGTATTTTATCACAGCAAGAAAAAACTTAAGAAACACAACACTGCTAAATTATAACCAAAGTCCAAATTCAGTAACATTATTACATTGGTCATGATAATATACACATAACCATAGCAAAGAACTAATAATGTTCAGTGAATAAAAAAATATAAATAGAAAAATATGATTGATTCATTCAACAAATGGTTTTTGTGTAAATCATAAGCTCTAGTGACTCAATTAATGGAAGAATTTTCAAAAGATTTTGTGTATTAGAATAATAAGAAAATATTTGTCTATACAATTGGTAGGATAATAAAATGGAAGAAACAAAAGAGGAAGAGAGATTTATTAATTTTAACTGCTATATTTCTTAACATAAAATATATGAGTATAACATCTACAGTGACATCAAAATGAAACAACGCAGTCACCCCATGACTTTTAACGCTAATGAAGTATTCAGTGTCTTCCTCTAATACAGATAACAGAAATATAAAATATACAACCCCTTCACTCTAACATATGGATCATCTGAATTTGTGTGAGGACATTTTAGTTATTCTAAGATATTGTAAGAAGTAAGTACTAGGTATTCTGATCTTTTGGGCTAATGCCCACTTATCAGTGAATGCATACCATGTGTGTTCTTTTGTGATTGGGTTACCTCCCTCAGGATAATATTTTCTAGTTCCATCCATTTTCCTAAGAATTTTATGTATTCATTGTTTTTAATATCTGAGTAGTATTCCATTGTGTAAATGGACAACATTTTCTATATCCATTACGTTGTTGAGAGATATGTAGGTTGTTTGCAGCTTCTTGCTATTATAAATAGGGCTTCTATGAACATAGTGGACCATGTGTCCTTATTACATGTTAGAGCATCTTCTGGGTATATGCCCAGGAGTGGTATAGCTGGGTCTTCAGGTAGAACTATGTACAATTTTCTGAGGAACCACCAGGCTGATTTTCAGAGTGATTGTACCAGCTTGCAATCCCACTGGCAATGAAGGGATGTTCCTCATTCTCTGTCACCTGAGTTTTTGAACTTAGCCTTTCTGACTGGTATGAGGTGAAATCTCAGGGTTGTTTTGATTTTCATTTCTCTGATGACTAAGGATATTGAACATTTCTTTATATGCTACTCAGCCATTTAAGTTTCCTCAGTTGAGAATTCTTTGTTTAGTTTTGTACCCCATATTTAATAGGGTTATTTGGTTCTCTGGAATCTATCTTCTTGAGTTCTTTGTATATATTTGATAGTTGCCCTCTATTAAATGAGGATAGGTAAAGATCTTTTCCAAATCTGTTGGTTGTCATTTTGTCCTATTGCCAGTGTCCTTTGCCTTACAGAAGCTTTGCAATTTTATGAGGTCCTATTTGTCAATTCTTGATCTTAGAACATAAGCCACTGGTGTGTCCATGTGTTCAAGGCTTTTCCCTGCTTTCTCTTCAATTGGATTCAGTGTTTCTTGTTTTATGGGGTGCAGTTGGATTTGAGTTTTTACAGGGAGACAAGAATGGATCTATCCCATATACAGTCACCAAATCTGGACACTATTTTCTATGCCAGGAAGTGCTTTCTGACAGGAGCCTGATATGGCTGTCTCCTGAGAGCCTCTGCCAGAGCATGAAAAATATAGAGGTGGAGTCTCTCAACCAAACATCGTACTAAACATGGGACCCCTTTGGAGGAGTTAGAGAAGGAATTGAAGGAGCTGATAGGGTTTGCATCCCCAAGCGTGGGGTGGGGGGAAGGGTCAATTAGCCACACCTCTTGAGTTCCTGGGGACTGGAACACCAACCAAAGAGTACATATGAAGGGAATCATGGTTCTGCCCTATATGTGGCAGAGGATGGCCATTTTAGATATCAGTGGGAGGCCATTGGTCCTGTGGGGGTTTGATGCACCAGTGTAGGGGAATGTCAAAGCAGAAAGGCAGGAGTGAGTGTGTAGCTAGGGGAACACCCTCAGAGAGGGAGGGGGCAGGAGGAGTTCTGGAGGGGAGACCTGGGTAGGGGATAACATTTGAAATGTAAATAAAGAAAATATCCAATGAAAGAAAAAATTGTTTTTAAAAAGTAAGTACTGATCTGAAGTGTGTTTTTCAAAAATGTATTTCTTTATGATACTATAATTGTTTCTCTAGTAATTTTTCTGCAATGTTTGAGCTATTGTTTACCAATTAATAATTAACCTCTGAGTTCTTCATGAATTTCAACTCTGGAGTTGTCTTCTGTTCTGAAATTTCCAGTTTTACTTTGCCTTAGCATTAGTATCACAGTTTATTTTTAATTTATCTTTTCTTACTGTTCTTTCCCTTATGCTGCTAGAGTCATAGTAATGATACAAACAATGAAAAAATACTAAAAATTCCAAGAAAATCAAAAGATATATGATAAATATTTGTTTTCTAAATATTTCATTAGCTGATAATTCTGTAGGTAATCATTAATTCACAAATTTATCAGCACTAATTCAGTGGTGTTATTGATTCCATGAATATAAATCAGAAAGAAAGCAGTTGTGCTTACCCATTTTATATTATTCCAGTGCCTGAAATACTCTACTGAAGCACATTAAATATATTCTAGCAAAAATGTCAATTTGTAAGTCTTTACAAAGTGTACATCAACATTTAATTCTATTTAACTTATAAAAATATATGTAACTTATAAAAATTTTGTTAACTAATAATTAAGGTGCCAATAAAACTGTTATAACTTATGACTTACTAATATCTGTAACATATAGATATTTGGAAAACTGCCTATAAAAGTAGGAAAATCATGTAGCCCTTGAACAGGAGGAAAGTGAAACAGCACATTCTATATGAATATATAAATCTTAATCCCAAGTAAGATAATTTTAAGTTTTACAAACACAGAGCACATGCATATCATTCCATAGACATTGTAAACCTTTAGTTTACTGTTTGTAAATATGAGTTACATTATCTGTTTGTGTGTTTATATACATCATATAATTTGATGTATGTAAAATTAGCCTTTTGGTATCTATTTTAATTTGAGATATTCCAGTTAGAATACAGTATACATGAATGGGGATAACATATCAGATATTAAATATCAGCATTTATAGCAGAGAGAAAAGAAAAATTCATCCAATAATATCGAATTGAATATCTATCATCTTTCTTATCTGCCAAAAAAGCTACAAATAATTATACAAATTATTTCACGTATTATTGCTTTAGTTTAGATTTTATATCCCCCCATTTGCTTCTAAATATGGCTTTAAATGCCAGCAATCTTTTCATTGAGAAGTTAACCTTATGTACAAACCACTCTACTTTCTCTGGGTTCTGTAACTACTCTCATGAACATGAGAAGGTCAAGTAGAGATTATCGCTTGCCAAGAAAAGTCTGTAAAATATTGACAACTTCCATTCTACCTTTTGGGTATATTTTAGGTGTACTTCAATGAAGAAAATTTGAGTTCCTCAAGAATGGTATACTACAAATAAGCTGAAATGGTACATATGGAATTATTGTGTATGTGTGTGGTATGTGTGTATGTGTGAGTATGTGTGTGTGTGTGTTTGTGTGTGTGTGTGTGTGTGTGTGTGTGTGTGTATGATTGTTTGGATTTGTGTGTATGTCTGTGTGTACCTATGCATGTATGTGTGTTCCAGTCTTTGTCTATGTATGTATGTCTGTGTAGTATGAAAATGGCCTTTTTGGTATTTTTGTTTTAATTTGAGGTATGCCAGTTAGAATATATATACATGAATGGGTATAACATATAAGATATGACAGATCAGCATTTATAGCAGAGAGAAAAGAAAAATTCATCCAGCAGCCAGTGTTAAGACACAACATGTAGCTAGCATGTGGAGTTATTCCAGGCATATCCAGATATTTGAATGAGTCTACCTCAGACCTTCGTCAATTTTCAGTACTAATGGACTTTAAGTGAAAGATATATTTTCAAGCCACTAAACATTGAAGAAAGTAGTTATACAGTAGTTCTGAAGTGGAACATACAACTTAGTTTGGATATAATCTGTCTTAAGCCTTAATTATAATTATACTTATTCACGTATGTATCTTCAAACACCATAAACAAAGGAATTTAATAATTATTTTACCCAACTACAGGTCCTGGTTTTCAATCACAATGTATTTTGTTACAAATTATGAAGAAATAGAAAAATAAAAAAAATATTTTAGGCCTTTCATTCAAAATCAAAAAATTTGTATCACTGTGTAAAATCTTCATCTAAAATTAGGAGCTAATCACAATACCTTTCTCTCCAAATGGCATTAATTACAAAAAGTATGTTTGAAATCCTTGCCAATAGATTTACATTTAACCAAAACAAACAAATACTATTTCTAGCATGTTTAACAATGTATAAAAAAACCTAAAATTGTATGCTCTGAGTTACTTTTCAAGATATAAGAAAAATTAAAAAAAAACAGGAAGCCCATATTTCATTCTAAATGAATAACATACAAAACTGTTTCTGAGTCTTTTAGTGTGGAATGTGTTAAAATACAAAGAATCAAAATGAAAGAATAACAGAAAAACTGTTTGTTTCAGAGAACACTGATGTTCTATTGAAAATGATGACATTCAAAATAATAAATTCAAAAGTAATCTCACTATGCTTATAACTAATTATAAAAGGACATTCTGAGCTAATGTACAAAGGTCAGGAGTCACCAAATTGTTTTCTAATGTGGTTTTACCAGCTTGCAATCCTACCCTCAATGGAGCAGTGTTCCTCTTTCTCAACATTCTTGCTAGAATACACTGCCAACTAAATTTTTGATCTAAACCATTCTGATTGGTTTGAGGTAGAATCTTAGGGTTTTCCCATTTTTTGAGGTCTTCTTCCATTTCCTTCTTCAGAGTCTTGAAGTTCTTGTCGTACAGATCTTTCACATGTTTGGTAAGAGTCATCCCAAGATACATTATACTGTTTGTGGCTCATGGATCGGTAGAATCAATATAGTTAAAATGGCCATTTTGCCAAAAGCAATATACAGATTCAATGCAATACCCATCAAAATCCTAACTCAATTCTTCACAGAGTTAGAAAGAGCAATTATCAAATTCATCTGGAACAACAAAAAACCCAGGATAGCTAAAACTATTCTCAGCAACAAAAGAAAATCTGGGGGAATCAGTATCCCTGACCTCAAGCAATACTACAGAGCAATAGTGTTAAAAAACTGCATGGTATTGGTACAGTGACAGGCAGGAGGATCAATGGAACAGGATTGAAGATCCAGAAATGAACCCACACACCTATGGCCACTTGAACCTCGACAAAGAGGCTGAAAACATCCAATGGAAAAAAAGATAGCCTTTTCAACAAATGGTGCTGGTTCAACTGGAGGTCAGCATGCAGAAGAATGCGAATTGATCCATCCTTGTCTCCTTGTACTAAGCTCAAATCCAAATGGATCAAGGACCTCCACATAAAACCAGTCACTCTGAAGCTAATAGAAAAGAAACTGGGGAAGACCCTTGAGGACATCAGTACAGGGAGAAAGTTTCTGAACAGAACACCAATAGAGTATGCTCTAAGAGCAAGAATTGACAAATGGGACCTCATAAAATTACAAAGTTTCTGTAAGGCAAAGGACACCATCAAGAGGACAAATTGGCAACCAACAAATTGGGAAAAGATCTTCACCAATCCTACATCAGATAGAGGGCTAATATCCAATATATATAAAGAACTCAAGAAGTTAGACTCCAGAAAACCAAACAACCCTATTAAAAAATGGGGTACAGAGTTAAACAAAGAATTCTCACCTGAAGAACTTCGAATGGCAGAGAAGCATCTTAAAAAATGCTCAACTTCATTAGTCATTAGGGAAATGCAAATCAAAACAACCCTGAGATTTCATCTTACACCAGTCAGAATGGCTAAGATTAAAAATTCAGGAGACAGCAGGTGTTGGAGAGGGTGTGGAGAAAGAGGAACACTCCTCCACTGCTGGTGGGGTTGCAAATTGGTACAACCACTCTGGAAATCAGTCTGGCGGTTCCTCCAAAAACTGGGCACCTCACTTCCAGAAGATCCTGCTATACCACTCCTGGGCATATATCCAGAGGATCCCCACCATGTAATAAGGATACATGCTCTACTATGTTCATAGCAGCCCTATTTATAACTGCCAGATGCTGGAAAGAACCCAGGTATCCCTCAACAGAAGAGTGGATGCAAAAAATGTGGTATATCTACACAATGGAGTACTATTCAGCCATTAGAAACAATGAATTCATGAAATTCTTAGGCAAATGGATGGAGCTAGAGAACATCATACTAAGTGAGGTAACCCAGACTCAAAAGGTGAATCATGGTATGCACTCACTAATAAGTGGTTATTAACCTAGAAAACTGGAATACCCAAAACATAATCCACACATCAAATGAGGTTCAAGAAGAAAGGAGGAGTGGCCCCTGGTTCTGGAAAGACTCAGTGAACAGTATTCGGCAAAACCAGAACGGGGAAGTGGGAAGGGGTGGGTGGGAGGACAGGGGAAGAGAAGGGGGCTTACGGGACTTTCGGGTAGTGGGGGGTGGCTAGAAAAGGGGAAATCATTTGAAATGTAAATAAATTATATCGAATAAAAAAAAGTAAAAAAAATAAAAAAATTATATCGAATAAAAAAATTAAAAAAAAGAATCTCAGGGTTGTTATGTTTTGAATTTTTCTGATGAGCAAGGATATTGAACATTCTTTAGCTGCTTCTCAGCCATTTGAGAGTCCTCATTTGAGTATTGTTTGTTTACCTCTGTACATCATATTTAATAAGGTTATGTGGTTCTCTGGAACCTATCTACTTGAGATCTGTGTATATATTAGATAATAGCCCTCTATCAGATGTAATATTGGTAACAATCTTTTTCCAATCTGTAGGTTACTGTTTTGTCCTATTCAAACTGCCCTTGGCTTATAGAAGCTTTTCAATTTCATTAGGTCCCCATTTGTCTATTGTTGATCATAGAACCTGAGCCATTAGTACTATATTCAGGAAATTTTCCCATGTTCACTCGTGTTTGTGGCTCGTCCCAACATTCTCTACTATTAGATTCAGCATATCTGCTTTTATGTGTAGGTCATGAAGACCCAGCTGTACCACTCCTAGGCATATACACAAAAGGTGCTCTAACATAAAACAAGGACGCATGCTCCAATATGATCATAGCAGCCTTATTTACATTACCCAGAAGCTGGAAGCAACCCAGATGCCCCCCAAAAGAGGAATGGATACAGAAATTGTGGTGCATTTATACAATGGAATACTACTCAGCTGTTGAAAACAATGACTTCATAACATTCACAGACAAGTGAATGGAACTAAAAATGTAATCCTTAGTGAGGTAACCCATTCAGTGGATATTAGGCAAAAAGCTTAGAATACCCAGGATATAACTCACAGACCATATGAAGCTGAAGATGCAAGACCAAAGTGTGGATGCTGAACTTCTTCTTAGAAGGGGAAACAAAATAATTGGTGGGGATAGAGAGAGTAAGACATCTGTGAGGGAGAGTGGATTGTGAGGGAAAAAGAGGGGCAGGATCAGGTATGGGAGGAGACAGAGGAGAAGTATGGAGGGTCAGGAATTTTAATAGAGGTTTGTAGTAGTAGGGGATGGAGAACTAGGGGTAACTACTAGTATGCCCCAGATGCCAGGATTGCAAGAGGATCCCAGGACTCTACACGAATGTCATTAGCTAAAATACACAACAAAGGGGAGAAAGAAACTGTAGAGACCAATCATATCCATATCCGGAGGTTCTGCATGGATGCCACTTGAGGGATGGGGCCACCCACCCACCTCAAAAGTATTAGTCAAACAATGCTCTTGTCTAAAGGAAATGCAGGGACAAAGTGCAGAGCAGAGGCTGAAACAAAGGCCATTCAGACACTTTACCACCTAGGGGTCCATCACATCTGCAGACACCAAACATTGACACTATTGGTGATGGCAAGATGCACTTCCACACAGGAGCCTAGTATGGATGTCCTATGAGAGGCCTTACCAGCACTTGACTAATACAGAGGCAAATACTCACAGCCAACTGTCATTGGACTGAGCCCAGGGACCCCAATGGAAGAGCTAGAAGAAGGAGCAAAAGAGCTGAAGGGGATTATAACACCTTAGGAAGAACAACAACAATATCAACTAATTCAACCATCCAGAGCTCTCAGGTACTAAATCAACAACTAAAGTATACACATGAAGGGAACCATGCCTCCAGCAATATATGTAGCAGAGGGTTGTCTTATCTGGCATGAATGGAAGTTGAGGCTCTTTGTCCTGTGGAAGATTGATGCCCCATCATAAGGGTATATTAGAACAGTGACTAGGGAATGGGTGAATCGTGGGGGAGCACCCTTATAGAGGCAATGGTCAGGTGGATGGGATGAGGAGATTGCAGATTAGGAACCTGGAAGGGGAGATAATATTTGAAATGTAAATAAATAAATTACCTAATAAATAAAATTAAATTTCCACATCAACTTTCATGCTATTGGGGGTGAAGAAAGACTACCTAAAGACATCCAATGTGATTATAAATTTCATATGTAAACCACAATGTACCTGGCATGCTGCTGTCAATTTGTGATATTACAAATGAGACTCCATGGTGTTACATTTGTTTGTATCTCAGAGTATCTTATTCCTCCCCCAAGGAACAAATGATGTTATTTTCCCTTTTCCAACAGTGAGGATGAAAATCATGTTCCTGGCAATAAAAATGGGTCTAAGATTCTTCTATAACTTCAAAACAAAAGAATTAGATTTGAGACTGTAAATAAAGGGCCTCCACCATCTTGTCTCCAGTGACTAAGCATGTACATTAAGGAGCTAGGGAATAGGAGCAGCAGAACAGCTGGGACAGAGTCAGTCTGGGCTCCACCTGCATCCAGGAGCTGGGGCAGCACCACAGCACTCTGTGCCAGGGGAGAGCCAGATACCCAGAGGTGCTGAGACAGGTTTGTAGGCTCACAGGAAGGACAAGCACCAGCCAGAGACAGCAGGACAATCTAAGACCAGAGACAACCAGATGGTAAAACATAGGAATATTACCAACAGAAATCAAGGCAACATGGCACCTTCTGAACTGAATTCTCCCACAACAGCAAATCCTGGATACCCCAACACATTGGAAAAGCATGATTTGAATTTAAAATGACAGCTTATGATTCTGATAGAGGGCTTTAAGAAGGACATAAATAATCCCCTTAAAGAAATACAGGAGAACACAGGTAAACAAATAGAAGCCATTAAAGAACTACAGGAAAGCACAACACAGCAAAACTGGTGAAGGAATTAAACAAAACCATTCAGGATCTAAAAATGGAAGTAGAAACAATAAAGAATTCAAAAAGGGAATCAACTCTGGATATAGAAAACCTAGAAAAGAAGTCAGGAGTCAGGAATACAAGTATCAACAACAGAACACAAGAGATAAAAGAGAGAATCTCAGATGCAGATGATACCATAGAAAGCATTGAAATAACAGTCAAAGAAAATGCAAAAGGAAAAAGGCTCCTGGCACAAAACATCCAGGACAAAGTGAAAAGACCAAACCTAAGGATTATAGGTATAGAAGAGAATGAAAATTTCCAACTAAAAGTTCCAGTAAATGTCTTCAACAAAATTATAGAAGAAAACTTCCCTAACCTAAAGAAATAGATGCCTATGAACATACAAGAAGCCTACAGAACTCCAAATAGTTTGGACCAGAAAAGAAATTCCTCCCAGTATATAATTATTAAAAGACAAAATGAAATATACAAGGAAAGAATATTAAAAGCAGTAAGGGAGAAAGGTCAAGTAACTTATAAAGGCAGACTTATCAGAATTACACTAGACTTCTTGCCAGATGACCATGGGCAGATGTCGTACAGACCCTAAGGAAACTCAAATGCCAACCCAGGCTCCTATACCCAGCAAAATTCTCAATTACCATAGATGGAGAAACCAGGGAATTCCATGACAAAAACAAATTTACACAGTATATTTCCCCAAATCCAGCCCTTCAAAGACAATGAATGGAAAACACCAACAAAAGGAGCAAAACTACACACTAGAAAAAGCAAGAAATTAATCATCTTTTAACAAAACAAAAAGAAGAGAGACACGCAAACATAACTCCACCTGTAATATCAAAAGTTACAGGAAGGAACAATCACTTAACAACATTCTACTCAATGATAACTTGGTCAAGCAAGAAATGAAGAAAGAAATTAAAAACATTTTAGAATTTAATGAAAACAAAGGCACAACATACCAAACTTATGGGACACAATAAAAGCAGTGCTAAGAGGAAAACTTATACCTGCAGTGTCTCCAAAAAGAAACCTGAAAGAGCACACATTAACAGCTTAACAGCACAGCTGAAGGCTCTAGAACAGAAAGAAACAACTGCATGCAAAAGGAGTAGCCAGCAGGAAATAATAAAATTCAGGGATGAAATTAACCAAGTTGAAACAAACAAGCAAACAACCAACCAAAAAACTATACAAAGAATCAACTAAACCAGGAACTAGTTCTTTGAAAAAATCAAGGCAAATAAACCCTTAAACTAATCAGAGGGCACAGAGACATTGCCTAAATCAGCAAAATGAGAATTGAAAAGGTAGGCATAACAACAGATACAGAGGAAATCCAAAAAAAAATCATCAGCTCCTACTACAAAAGCCTATACTCAACAAAAGTGGAAAATCTAAAGGAAATGGATTATTTTCTCGACAGATACCAGTTACCGAAATTAAATCAGGATCATATAAATGACCTAAACAATCCCATAATTGCTAAAGAAATAGAAGCAGTTATTAATAATCTCCAAACCAAAATAAATAAAGCCCAGGACCTGATAGTTTCAATGCAGAGTTCTATCCAACCTTCAAAGAAGATGTAACACCAATACTCTTCAAACTTTTCAGTATGAAAAGATGCACCTAATCCAGGAGGCCTCAGGGAGTCTGGAGGTCTGGTGGGGTTGGGGATGGGGTGGGGATATCCTCTTGTAGATGTGGTGGTGGGGAGGAGGTATGAAATGAGGAAAAGTCAGAGGACAGACCATGATGGGGATAATAATTGGATTGTAAAAGAAGATAATAATAATAATAATAAATTGTTAACAAGGCTGATAAATATTATATATTTGAATATCTATTATATGCTTATTTCTTATTTGACTCGGGACATAAAAATAATAGTAAATAACAAGGAATGAGATTGCTGAAGTCCTTCAATCAAGAACTTAGTTACAGTGAGTTTACAATTGCTTTACAATGTTACATAGGATTGCTTAAAATTTTAGGTAAATTAATCTGGTTATGATGAACTTGAAAATTAAGTAAGGATAATATAGGAGTGAAAATAACACTATATATCTTCCTTTTATAAATATGGGTATGAAAAATGTGAACTATATTATTAAAAATTTGAATATATAAGTCAACATAATAATGCAGTAAGAACAATTAGACTTTATCAATGCAATACTCATCAATATTAACATCTAAGTTATATGTAGTAACAGATGAAGTACATTTCAAGTCATTCTGACAACAAATATAAAAGAATCACCATTGGATTTCAATAGATATTCATATTTTTAAAATTCTTATCAAATATTAGGAGTAGAAGTTATTTTCTAACTTTGCTTACTTTATTAAACTACTGTAATGTTTTGAGTAAGTCCTCTGAAAGTTTGTGTTTCATGTGTTATAGATGTTATATGAAAATCATGTGTTATTTATTAAGATGTAGGGCTTTTGAAGTTACTGGTCTTTATGATGGAATCAAAGGCACTATAAAAATATGGAGAAACTGGAGTTAACATATATGCTTGGCATTGTCATGTGACAGCCTTTTCAGTGTTATAATTCAGCAAGGACTCATCATCTGGTGCCTGGGAGGTTTATGTACCAGGGTTTTATATTTAGTAGGCTCTAATGGAATAATCAATGTGTACTAGAACTTTACCTCCTCCATACCTTCACTTCTTTCTTTAACAACTTTCAAGCTCTATTATCAGCCAACATCATTACTTCTTTGAATATATGTTCTTCCTTTGCTTATGTTTTATTTTTACTATCAATTTTATTAAAACATATATTTTGATTAATTTATGATTTATGTAAACAATTATAACTTTACAGATAATTATATAATAATTATTTACTTCTTTTAAGGCTTGCCTTATAATACAAATATGACCTTTTTGGTATAATCACATACACACAAATGAACACACATGCTATAAATACTAAGGCTTGTGGATTTAAGCACACACAAAAAAGTAAATGAGATAATTCTGATGTATATAAAATATAGAATGGCATATAAATATATATTTGCTTCATGTTATGAAAACTAATTGTTCTCCGCATTGGCAAATATAGAATAAAAGAATTCCCTAATCACATGTATGCTAGTAGTAAAATTCAGTGTTATGTGCAATTCTACACAAAATTGTTGTAAGAAAATGTATTTCTTTTATAGTTGTTGTTCAGCAACAATTTTCATGAGAATATGAATAAATAGTATATTGCTTTCAAGTTTATGTCAAGTGAAATACAAAATAAATGATGAAATAATTGCAGTGATACTTTTCATCCATGCCTGCCTGCCATATGGGAATGGTCTCCCAATAATGCACACCCTTATTCTTTAATTCTAAACAATTTTAAAACTACAAGGAGTCTTGTGATTTAATTTAGGTATTAATGAACAAATTAGTAACATATACATATATTTCTATATTATTTTCAAGGGATTATTTATTTTAAATATTAACATTTAAGAATGCCTGCCATACAAAGAATACAATAAGAGCGCTGGACATATATATACATTTCCTTCCCAAAAACATATTTAATTTTTATCTCTCTTTTCAGTGATTTGAAAAAACATCTGCATTTGATCATCATTTTGAAAAATAAGGTCAGGACATATTTAGAAAAATTACTTTATGACAGAATTACCTTTTTCTGTACATTTTGATAGTCTCTGCTGATATATGAACCCTAAGTATTTCATAATTCTTCTTTCCCACATGTTATAAAGCTGTATGTGTCATTCACCAAAAGGTTAGATTAAAATTGCCTACCAAGGTGAACTACTCATCAGGGAATGGGTTGATACTAAGATCAAGATACAGTTTATTGTGCATTATTTTCAAATTATTGAAAAGACCTTTACTTCCTGACAAGGAAGTTCATCTACAAAACTACTTTAGCATGATCTGGTTGACCATAGTGTGAAATCAAGTCTTGTGTTGCTATATGTAGCTAGTATATACCCACAGTATAATGCTAATGTGGTAAGTGGATCCAAAATATTCCAAAGATTCAGGAGAGTCAGCCAATCTAGTGGTACCACAAGAGAGGCTAAGGGGAATATTCATTGATAAATAGTTAGGCACATTCTAGCATGACCATGTGAGCACTATGCAGATAGATGCCATACATATTATGAGAGCCAATGATACAGATGCCACCTCTAGAAATTACCTTATTTAGTCTTTAAACTCAAGACCCTAGTCTCCTAAATTTTCTGAGAACAGTTGGAGTTCATGCCAAGTACCAGGATTGTAGTTACATATAATATAAAAATACAGGTATAGAATCACAAATACACAGAAAAAAAAAACTTAAGCTAATAACAGATTTGTATTTAAAAGCACCTAAATTAATAAAAGTCCTACAAGGATCATGTCATTAATTTTGCTGATAGAGCATGTATCCTTATTACATGGTGGGGAATCCTCTGGGTATATGCCCAGGAGTGGTATAGCAGGATCTTCTGGAAGTGAGGTGCCCAGTTTTCGGAGGAACCACCAGACTGCTTTCCAGAGTGGTTGTACCAATGTGCAACCCCACCAGCAGTATAATTGCCAGATGCTGGAAAGAACCCAGGTATCCCTCAACAGAAGAGTGGATGCAAAAAATGTGGTATATCTACACAATGGAGTACTATTCAGCCATTAGAAACAATGAATTCATGAAATTCTTAGGCAAATGGATGGAGCTAGAGAACATCATACTAAGTGAGGTAATCCAGACTCAAAAGGTGAATCATGGTATGCACTCACTAATAAGTGGTTATTAACCTAGAAAACTGGAATACCCAAAACATAATCCACACATCAAATGAGATACAAGAAGAAAGCAGGAGTGGTCCCTGGTTCTGGAAAGACTCAGTGAAACAGTATTTGGCAAAACCAGAACGGGGAACTGGAAGGGGTGGGAGGGAGGACAGGGGAAGAGAAGGGGGCTTACAGGACTTTCGGGGAGTGGGGGGGGGCTAGAAAAGGGGAAATCATTTGAAATGTAAATAAATTATATCGAATAAAAAAATAACAATAAAAAAAATTTTGCTGATAGAAAAAGCCCATTGATTCTAGACAAAATGGTCAAAAAGCATGTCTGAGAGTAGAGACCGTACCTCCTTAAGAAGTACTGTTTTATGGTGACTAAAATAATCACTTTGATGACAACAAACCAAGAAAATGAACACACTTGTATTAGAAGTAGGAATGCCAAGGCTGAAGTGCTGGTTTGTAGGGCCTTTTTTGTGCTCCCATATGTTGATTTATCTTCATGGACTCTATCATGTCTAAGAGCCTCTGCTGGTTGTCAGAAAATCCACAGGATGGGTGGGGGTCTGTGAGCATGAGGTTGGGTAGTTTGAAAGCTACCACAGTAGTGGTAGTTTGAAAGCTTCTTTAGTTAGGCTAGTCAACTTCTGGCCTATGAAATGTTTAAAAGTTTCACAATATTCTGTTATAACATTCTCCAGTAGCCAGTCTGCAACCTTTGTGGTTAGACAAATAAACCACTTTCATCAGGATATTGATAGACTTCTCCACTAATCACTTATCATCATATATTATTCCTTATTGGCTGACTCATGAGCAGAGACTGTATTAACAAAGTGGTCAGATGAGTTTTTAAACATTTAAGGAAGCTGCATTCAAACATAATTTCATCTCATTTTTAAACAAGATTCTTCATTGGGTTACTTTTTAATCTTATCATTTGAATTTCTATAGGATACTAATTTCTCTCAGTTTTTCAAGATGTTTCCATTGCATGTGCTGCCTTTTATATACCCTTTGTTGTACTTCAGTTTATGAAGCTATTGAAAGGCCTTCATTCACTTAAGCTTTCCTTGCAGCAGAGTCAATCCTGACATCTGCTGGAAATTCTTTCGTAGCTGAGACTCTGTGCAGAACTGAAATTAAGGGCAGGGAGGCAGGCTGGATCTGCACTTCAGTGCATTCTCCAGCCTGTGGGTGGCGAGAACAGAAGAACAGACCTGTGGATACACTTTCTTTCTTCCCCTATGCAATATATTGTATTTAGCTTGTAGAACATCAACAATTACATCTATTCCTGCCTAAATTAAGTGATAGATGAATTTGGCCAATGAATATTCAAACATGTACAATGAACTTAAATTCAAGTTGTGTTCACTAGCATAATTTGAGCCTTACTGGTGTGATTTAATAATAGTTTTCCTATGTAATTTTCTTATGTTTCCTATTTTTCCTAATTTTTTTTTTATTTTTTTCTTTCTGGGTCTGTTATTATTGTAAGATGTTTATTGAGTTCAGTCATTGTGTTGTATATTTTACTATTTTCATTCTTTTTTATCACAATAATAAAATTTATTTTAAAATATACAACTCAGTATTGATATTTTTAAACCATCAAAATAATTTTTAATTGTTAAATGCTTCTTAAATATACATATTTTCTGAAGCAAAAAGTAGTATGCACTCAACCAGTTTTTAAAATCTATTTGGAACATTAAACATGATAGAAGTAGAAAAAAAATCTCTTCTGAAATCGTCTATGAAAGGATATTGTGAAAACTTCCTGAATAGACAAAACCTGTTCCATTTCAAAGGGAAAATATTCAGTGTAACTGTAGATTCATGGAATTAATTGGGTAGTGTTCCTTCTGTTTCTATTTTGTGTAATAGCTTGGAAAATGTTGGTATTAGGTCTTCTCTGAGGGTCTGATAGAATTCTGTACTAAAAACATCTGGTTCTGGGCTGTTTTTAGTTGGAAGACTTTCAATGATTGCTTCTATTATTTTAAGGGTCATGGGACAGTTTAGATAATTTATTTGATCCTGATTTAACTTTGGTGTATGGTAGCAATCTAGAAAATTGTTCCTCTCATCCAGGTTTTCCAATTTTGGTGAATATAGGCTTTTTAGTAGTATTTGATATTTTTTAAAAATTTCCTCAGTTTCTGTTGTTATATCTCCCTTTTAATTTCTGATTTTGTTAATTTGGATACTGTTTCTGTGCCCTTTGGTTAGTCTGGCAAAGGATTTATCTTGGTGATATTCTCAAACAAACAACTCCTGGTTTGTTGATGCTTTGTATAGTTCTTTCTGTTTAAATTTGGGTGATTTCAGCTCTGAGTTGGACTATTTCCTGTTGTCTATTCTTCATTGGTGCATTTGCTTCTTTTTTGTTCTAGAGTTTTCAGGCATGCTGTTAAGCTAATTGTTTATGCTCTCCCCAGTTTATTTTTGGAGGTATTCAGAGCTGAATTTTCCTCATAGCACTGCTTTTATTGTGTCCCATAAGTTTGAGTACGTTGTGCCTTCATTTTCATTAAATTCTAAAAAGTCTTTAATTTCCTTATTTATTCCTTGACCAAAATATCATTGAGTGAGGAGTTGTTCAGCTATCATATGTATGTGGGCTTTCTGTTTCTTTTGTTGCTATTGAGGAGCAGCTTAGTCCCTGGTGATCTGATAGGATGCATGGGATTATTTCAATCTTCTTGTATCTGCTGAGGCCTGTTTTGTGACCTAATATATGATCCGTTGTGGAGAAGGTACAATGGGGTGCTGAGAAAAAGGTATATTCTTTTGTTTTAGGATGAAATGATCTATAGAACTCTATTAAATATATGTATATTTGTTTTCTTTTTTCTTTTTTAATTTATATTCTATATGCTTTGTTTACATTCTAAAAGCTTTCCCCTTTCTCAGTCCCCTCCCCATATGTCCCATAATTCCTCGTTTCTCCACCCATTCTTCTATCTTTCTCCCTCCCTTTTATCTGTCCTGGTATTACCCTACTATGTTGGATCAAGCCTTTCCAGGATTAGGGCCCTCTTCTTCCTTCTTCATGGGAATCATTTGATATGCTAATTGTATCTTCAGTATTCAGAGCTTCAGGGCTAATTAATATCCACTTATCAATGATTGCATTCCATGTGTATACTTTTGAGATTGCATTACTTAGGATATTTTCCAGTTCCATCCATTTGCTTAAAAAATCATGAATTTGTTGTTTTATTGCTGAATAGTACTCCATTGTGTATATATACCACATTTTCTGTATCCATTTCTCCATTGAGGGATATCTGGGTTCTTTCCAGCTTCTGGATATTATAAATATGGCTGCTATGAACATAGTGGAGGTTGCGTCCTTATTGCATGCTGGGGAATCCTCTGGGTATATGCCCAGGTGAGGTATAGCAGGGTCCTCCGGAAGTGTCATGCCCAGTTTTCTTAGGAAAAGCCAAACTGATTTCCATAGTGGTTGTACCATCTTACAACCCCACCAGCAGTGAAAAAGTGTTCCTCTTTCTCCACATCCTCTCCAACACCTGCTCTCTCCTGAGTTTTTAACCTTAGCCATTCTGACTGGTGTGAGGTGAAATCTCAGGGTTGTTTTGATTTGCATTTCCCTAATGGCTAATGATGTTGAGCATTTCTTAAGGTGCTTCTCGGCCATCCGAATTTCTTCAGGTGAAAATTCATTGTTTAGGTCTGTACACCATTTTTTTAATAGGGTTATTTGGTTCCCTGTGGTCTAACTACATGAGTTCTTTGTATATATTGGATATTAGCACTCTATTGGATGTAGGGTTGGTAAAGATCTTTTCCCAATTTGTTGGTTGCCGTTTGGTCCTTTTGATGGTGTCCTTTGCCTTACAGAAACTTTGTAATTTTATGAGATCCCATTTGTCAATTCTTGATCTTAGAGCATAAGCTAGTGGTGCTCTGTTCAGGAACTTTTCCCCTGTGCCTATGTCCTCAAGGGTTTTCCCCAGTTTCTTTTCTATTAGTTTCAGTGTGTCTGGATTTATGTGTAGGTCCATGATCCACTTGGAGTTGAGTTTAGTCCAAGAAGATAAGAAAGGATCAATTGGCATTCTTCTGTATGCTGACCTCCAATTGAACCAGCACCATTTGTTGAAAAGGCTATCTTTTTTCCACTGGATGTTTTCAGCTCCTTTATTGAAGATCAAGTGACCATAGGTGTGTGGATTTGTTTCTGGGTCTTCAATTCTAATCCATTGATCCACTTGCCTGTCCCCGTGTCAATACCATGCAGTTTTTAACACCATTGCTCTGTAGTATTGCTTGAGGTCTGGGATAATAATTCCCCCAGAAGTTCTTTTACTGTTGAGAATAGTTTTAGCTATCCTGGGTTTTTTGTTATTACAGATAAATTTGAGAATTGCTTTTTCTAACTCTGTGAAGAACTGAGTTGGGATTTTGATGGGATTGCATTGAATCTGTATATTGCTTTTGGCAAGATGGCCATTTTAACTATATTAGTCCTGCCAATCCACGAACATGCAGATTTTCCATTTTCTGAGGTCTTCTTAGATTTCCTTCTTCAGAGACCTGAAGTTCTTGTCGTATAGATCTTCCCAATCAAATATAAAAAAATAACATAAAAAACGACAGGAAGTAATAATCACTATTCCTTAATATCTATTAACATCAATGGACTCAATTCCCCAATAAAAAAGACATAGACTAACGGATTGGATATGTAAACAGGATCCTACATTTTGTTACAGGAAAACACAAACAAGTGAAGGAACTGAGCAAAATCATCCAGGATCTAAAAACAGAAGTAGAAACAACTAAGAAATCACAAAGGGAGACAACGTTGGAGGTAGAAATCCTTGCGAAGAAATCAGGGGCCACAGATGCAAATCAACAACAGAATACAAGTGATAGAAGAAAGAATCTCAGATGCCAAAGATACCATAGAAACCATGGACTCAGTGGTCTAAGAAAATGTAAAATGCAAAAGGCTTGTAACCCAAAACATCCAGGAAATCCAGGACACAATGAGAAGGCCAAACCTAAGGATTATAGGCATAGATGAGAGCGAAGATTTACAACTTAAAGGGACAGCAAATTTCTTCAATAAATCTATGGAAGAAAACTTCCCTAATCTAAAGAGAGAGATTGTCTTAGTCAGGGTTTCTATTCCTGCCCAAACACCATGACCAAGAAGCAAGTTGGGGAGGAAAGGGTTTACTGAGCTTACACTTCCACATTGCAGTTCATCACTAAAGGAAGTCAGGACTGAAACTCAAGCAGGTCAGGAAGCAGGAGCTGATGCAGAGACCATGGAGGGATGTTTCTTACTGGCTTGCTTCCCCCAGCTTGCTCAGCCTGCTCTCCTATAGAACCCAAGAACATCAACCCAGGGATGGCACCACCCATAAGGGGCTCTCCCCACTTGATCACTAATTGAGAAATTGCCCCACAGCTGGATCTCATGGAGGCACTTCCCCAACTGAAGCTCCTTTCTCTGTGATAACTCCAGCCTGTGTCAAGTTGACACACAAAACTAGCCAGTACAATTGACCCCTTGTCAACTTGACACACAAACACATCACTATTAAGCCTCAACCCTTTCTTATTCATCCCCAAGATCTAAATTACTTTAAAAGTCACACAGTCTTTACATATTAAAATTTCAATCACCTTAAAATGTCCAATATCTTTAAAATTTAAAGTCTTTTAAAAATTCAAAGTCTTTCAACTGTGGGTTCCACTAAAATACTTTCTTTCTTCAAGAGGGAAACATATCAGGGCACAGTCACAACCAAAAGCAAAACTCAAATTCCAATGGTTCAATGTCTGGGATCCAACTCACAATCTTCCTGGCTCCTCCAAGGACGTAGGTCACTTCTCCAGCTCTGCCCTTTGTAGCACATAACTTGTCTTCTAGGCTCCAGATGCCTGTACTCCACTGCTGCTGCTGTTCTTGGTGGTCATTGCATGGTACTGGCATCTCCAAAACGCTGCTATCTTACACTGTAATTAGGCTTCACCAATAGCCTCTCATAGGCTCTCATCAGGGTGACAAGCCTCTGCTCCTATGCATGACCTCTTCAAGTCCTGGGCCACCAATTGCCACTGAGGCTGCACCTTCACCAATGGCCTTCCTTGGCCTCTCACTGTGCCAAGAGTCTCATCTGCTCTTCATGACCCCTTCATGCCTTCAAAACCAGTACCATCTCGGTGACTCTTACACAGTACAAAGTCCAGCCACAGCACAAAATACAACTGTGGCTATCTCTGGAACACAGCCTCTGTGCTCTCAGAAAACACTTCCCAGAAGATTTCACCTCAGTGATGCTGGTCTCTTCTTAATCACCGCTAATTTCTTAGTTCCAGCTAACCAGCATCAATAGTCCCAGTAACACAAAGGTTTGCTTTAATGGTTCTGGTATCTTGTTAATCACAGCTGATTCTTCAGCCCCACCTAACCAAAACCACAGAATCTTCACAATCAAACCATGGCCCTTTAAGAGTCTTTAATCTTCCCTCTGAAATTTCACAAGCCAGACCTCTATTTTTTGCAATGCACTCAACATTGTCTTCCAAGCTCCTACAGAACATTCCACAGAGCTCTTAACACTGAATGTATCATCTAGCTCAAAGTTCTAAAGTCCTTTCACAGTCCTCCCCAAAACATGGTCAGGTTGTCACAGGAATACCCCACTACACTGGTAGCAATTCATCTTAATCAGGGTTTCTATTCCTGCACAAACATCTTGACCAAAAAGCAAGTTGGGGAGGAAAGGGTTTATTGAGCTTACACTTCCACATTGCAGTTCATCACTAAAGGAAGTCAGGGCTGGAACTCAAGCAGGTCAGGAAGCAGGAGCTGATGCAGAGGCCATGGAGTGATGTTTTTTTACTGGCTTGCTTCCCCCAGCTTGCTCAGCCTGTTCTCTTATAGCACCCAAGAACACCAGCCTAGGGATGCCACCACCCACAAGGGACCCTCCCCACTTGATCACTAATTGAGAAATTGCCCCATAGCTGGATCTCATGGAGGCACTTCCCCAACTGAAACTCCTTTCTCTGTGATAACTCCAGCCTGTGTCAAGTTGACACACAAAACTAGCCAGTATAGAGATGCCCATGAATATACAAGAAGCCTATAGAACTCCAAACAGACTGAACCAGAGTAGAAATACATTCAGTCAAATAATAATCAAAACCCCAAATGTACTAAACAAAGAAAGAATATTAAAGGCAGTAAGAGAAAAAGGCCAAGTAACATATAAAGGAAGGCCTATCAGAATCACACCAGACTTCTCACCAGAGACTATGAAAGCTAGAAAATCCTGGGCAGATCTCATGCAGACTCTAAGAGAACACAAATGTCAGCCAAAACTACTATACCCAGCAAAACTCTGAATCACCATAGATGGAGAAACCAAGATGTTCCATGACAAAACCAAATTTACACAATATCTTTCTACAAATCCAGCCCTACAGAGGATAATAGGATGAAAACACCAATACAAGGAGGGAAACTTCACCCTGGAAAATGCTAGATAGTAACCTTCTTTAATTAAACCCAAAAGAAGTTAACCAATCAAATATAAAAGATAACATCAAAAATGACAGGAAGTAATAATCACTATTCCTTAATATCTCTTATCATCAATGGACTCCATTCCCCAACAAAAAGACATATACTAATGGACTGGATACGTAAATAGGATCCTACATTTTGCTGCATACAGGAAACACACCTTAGTGTCAAAGACAAATACTACCTTAGAATAAAAGGCTGGAAGACAATTTTACAAGCAAATGATCTCATATATTTGTTTTATAACTTCTGTTAGTTTCATTATGTCTCTGTTTAGCTTCTAATTCCATGATCTGTCTATTGCTAAGAGTGGTCTGTTGAAGTCTCACAAATTTATTGTATGAGGAGTAAAGTGTGCTTTGAGCTTTAGTAAAGTTTCTTTTATGAATGTGGGTGTCCTTGCATTTAGAGCATAGATGTTCAGAATTGAGAGTTCTTCTTTGTAGATTTTTGTTTTGATGAATATGAAGTGTCCTTTCTTATCCTTTTGGATTACTTTTGGTTGAAAGTTGATTTTATTGAGTATTTGAATGGCTACTCCAGATTGTTTCTTCAGACCATTTGCCTGGAAAATTGTTTTCCAGCCCTTTACTCTGAGGTAATATCTGCTTTTGACACTGAGGTGTATTTCATATGGAGTAAAATGTTGTGTCTGCTTTACATATCCAGGATGTTATTCTATGTCTTTTTACTGGGGATTTAAGTCCATTGATGTTAAGAGATATTAAGGAATAATGAATGTTGTTTCCTGATATTTTTAATGTTACGTTTATATTTGTGTGGCTATCTTCTTTTGGGATCGTTGTAAGAAGATTAATTTCTTGCTTTTTCTAGGGTATAGTTTCCCTCCTTGTGCTGTTTTCCATCTATTTTTCCTTTTAAGGGTTGGATTTTTAGAAATATAATATGTAAATATTTTTTGTAATGGAATATCTTGATTTCTCCATCTAAGATAATTGATATGTTTACCAGGTATAATAGTCTAGACTGGCATTTATGCTCTTATAAGGTCTGTATAACATCTTCCCAGGAAATTCTAGATTTCATCATGTGGGTTGAGAAGTCTGATATAACTCTGTTAGGTCTGGCTTTGTTTTTTTTGTTGTTGTTGTTGTTGTTTGTTTGTTTGTTTGTTTTTCTGTTTTTTTTTAAATAGGTATATTCTTTATCTACATTTCAGGGGTATTTAAAGGGGAAAAATTACAATGCAAGGGGTGAAGGACAACTCATCATGGAACGGGAAGTACAGAATGAGCAAGTCAGGCAATAGTTTATGCCTTAAGGAAGGTTTGAGACTATCTAGATCAAACATCCTTGGGGCATTGTATAGTTAAACATTGAGCCAGTCATCAGATGTGTCAAGAATGTGATGCGCTAGTTCCTGGGAGAGGGTGAGCTATCTCTTGAGACCAAAGGTCTCAAGCTGAGGGTGGAAAGGCAAGTTTCTCAGTGACTCAGTGCTAAGCTAATTGCTGGGGTCTAAAAATATTGAGTTGGGACCTCTCAGCTTCAACCAAGCATCTTGATCTACGTTAAAAGGTTGAATAATGTTATCTGATTCTTTGCCAAAATAAGTTAGCACCTGCTTCATTATAAGCACAATTATCTGGGTTCATAATATAGCAGGATATTACATTTAGGAGAAACCCTCAAATGGATCTATATATTATGGCCTTTTGCCATAATAATCCTGTAGGCAAATGAGTCGTTATAATTTCTCCTTTAGATTGATTTTTCTAAGTTTAACAGTCTCCAATTTCTCTGTCCCACAAGTTCTAAAAGTTTGAAGCAAGGCAGTTTACTTAATCTGAGGCATTTGACAATTAAAGTATACTCAATATAGCTTTTCTGTTACCATTGTCTGTGCACTCAGCAAGCCCGCAGTCAACGATATCTTCAGTACCACACAAAATATTCTGGCAGCTAGCATGCTTTTGCAGCATTCTGTGGAAAAAAAACATAGACATGCCTTCTTCCCCAATATTAAGTCAGGATCATTTCATATGCCAATAAGTGAATTCTTCCATTTCAACTAGACATTACTGTGTCTAGTTATAGGATGCCATATACACTCAGCAGGGAGTTCCTTGGCATAAAAATTTTTAAATTTTCTTAAAAATATACAAACATAGCTGGATCTTCTGGAATTGAGGTGCCCAGTCTTTGGAGGAAACATCAGACTGATTTCCAGAGTGGTTGTACCAATTTGCAACCCCACCAGCAGTGAAGGAGTGTTCCTCTTTCTCCACATCCTCTCCAACACCTGCTGTCTCCTGAATTTTTAATCTTAGCCATTCTGAATGGTGTAAGGTGAAATCTCAGGGTTGTTTTGATTTGCATTTCCCTAATGACTAATGAAGTTGAGTATTTTTTAAGATGCTTCTCCACCATTTGAAGTTCTTCAGGTGAGAATTCTTTGTTTAACTCTGTACCCCATTTTTTAATAGGGTTGTTTGGTTTTCTGGAGTCTAACTTCTTGAGTTCTTTATATATATTGGATATTAGCCCTCTATCTGATGTAGGATTGGTGAAGATCTTTTCCCAATTTGTTGGTTGCCGATTTGTCCTCTTGATGGTGTCCTTTGCCTTACAGAAATTTTGTAATTTTATGAGGTCCCATTTGTCAATTCTTGATCTTAGAGCACAGGCTATTGATGTTCTGTTCAGAAACATTCTCCCTGTACCGATGTCCTCAAGGGTCTTCCCCAGTTTCTTTTCTATTAGTTTCAGAGTGTCTGGCTTTATGTGGAGGTCCTCGATCCATATGGATTTGAGCTTAGTACAAGGAGACAAGGATGGATCAATTCGCATTCTTCTGCATGCTGACCTCCAGTTGAACCAGCACCATTTGTTGAAAAGGCTATCTTTTTTCCATTGGATGTTTTCAGCCTCTTTGTTGAGGATCAAGTGGCCATAGGTGTGTGGGTTCATTTCTGGATCTTCAATCCTATTCCATTGATCCTCCTGCCTGTCACTGTACCAATACCATGCTGTTTTTAACACTATTGCTCTGTAGTATTGCTTGAGGTCAGGGATACTGATTCCCCCAGATTTTCTTTTGTTGCTGAGAATAGTTTTAGCTGTCCTGGGTTTTTTGTTGTTCCAGATGAATTTGAAAATTGCTCTGTCTAACTCTGGGAAGAATTGAGTTGGGATTTTGATGGGTATTGCATTGAATCTGTATATTGCTTTTGGCAAAATGGCCATTTTAACTATATTGATTCTGCCGATCCATGAGCATGGGAGGTTTCCCCATTTTTTGAGGTCTTCTTCCATTTCCTTCTTCAGAGTCTTGAAGTTCTTGTCATGCAGATCTTTCACAGGTTTGGTAAGAGTCACCCCAAGATACTTTATACTGTTTGTGGCTATTGTGAAGGGGGTCATTTCCCTAATTTTGTTCTCAGCCTGCTTATCCTTTGAGTATAGGAAAGCCACTGATTTGCTTGTGTTGATTTTATAACCTGCCACTTTGCTGAAGTTGTTTATCAGCTGTAGGAGCTCTCTAGTGGAGTTTTTTGGGTCACTTAGGTAGACTATCATGTCGTCTGCAAATAATGATAGTTTGACTTCTTCCTTTCCAATTTGTATCCCTTTGACCTCCTTATGTTGTCAAATTGCCCAAGCTAGTACCTCAAGAACAATATTGAAAAGATAAGGAGTGAGGGGGCAGCCTTGTCTGGTCCCTGATTTCAGTGGGATTGCTTCAAGTTTCTCTCCATTTAGTTTGATGCTGGCTACCGGTTTGCTGTATATTGCTTTTACTATGTTTAGGTATGGGCCTTGAATTCCTGTTCTCTCCAAGACTTTAAGCATGAAAGGATGCTGAATTTTGTAAAATGCTTTTTCAGCATCCAATGAAATGACCGTGTGGTTTTGTTCTTTGAGTTTGTTTATGTAGTGAATTGCATTGATGGATTTCCATATATTGAACCAACCCTGCATTCCCGGGATAAATTCTACTTGATCATGTTGGATGATTGTTTTGATGTGTTCTTGGATTCGGTTGGCAAGAATTTTATTGAGTATTTTTGCATCGATGTTCATAAGGGAAATTGGTCTGAAGTTCTCTTTCTTTGTTGGATCTTTGTGTGGCTTTGGTATCAGCGTAATTGTGGCTTCGTAGAAGGAATTGGGTAGTGTTCCTTCTGTTTCTATTTTGTGGAATAGTTTGAAGAGTATTCGTGTTAACTCTTCTTTGAAGGTCTGACAGGATTCTGCACTGAAACCATCTGGTCCTGTGCTTTTTTTGGTTGAAAGATTTTCTATGACTCCTTCTATTTCTTTAGGCATTATGGGACTGTTTAGATGGTATAGTTGGTCCTGATTTAATTTTGGTATTTGGTATCTGTCAAGGAAATTGTCCATTTCCTCCAGATTCTCCAGTTGTGTTGAGTACAGGCTCTTGTAGTAGGATCTGATGATTTTTGTGGATTTCCTCAGTTTCCGTTGTTATATCTCCCTTTTCATTTCTAAGTTTGTTAATTTGGATACTTTCTCTGTGCCCTTTGGTCAGTCTGGCTAAGGGTTTATCTATCTTGTTGATTTTCTCAAAGAACCAGCTCCTGGTTTTGTTGATTTTTTGTATGGTTCTCTTTGTTTCTACTTGATTGATTTCGGCCCTGAGTTTGATGATTTGTTGCCTTCTACTCCTCCTGGGTGAAATACCTTCTTTTTGTTCCAGGGCTTTCAGCTGTGTCATTAAGGTGTTAATGTATGCTCTCTCCATTTTCTTTTTGGAGGCACTCAGGGCTCTGAGTTTTCCTCTTAGCACTGCTTTCATTGTATCTCATAGTTTTGGGTATGTTGTGTCTTCATTTTCATTGTGTTCTAAAAAGTCTTTAATTTCTTTCTTTATTTCTTCCTTGACCAAGGTATCATTGAGTAGAATATTGTTCAGTTTCCATGTGTATGTGGGTTTTCTGTTGTTTTTGTTGCTATTGAAGACCACTTTTACTCCGTAGTGATCTGATAGGAGGCATGGGATTAGTTCGATCTTCTTATATTTGTTGAGGTCTGTCTTGTTACCAATTATATGGTCGATTTTGGAGAAGGTGCCATGAGGTGCTGAGAAAATGGTATATTCTTTTGTTTTAAGATAGAATGTTCTATATTTATCTGTTAAATCTAATTGGTCCAAAGTTTCAATTAGTTTCATTGTGTCCCTGTTTAGTTTCTGTTTTCCTGATCGGTCCATTGAGGAAAGTGCAGTGTTGAAGTCACCCACAATTATTGTGTTAGGTGCAATGTGTGATATGAGTTTTAATAAAGTTTTTTTTTACGAAAGAGAGTGCCCTTGCATTTGGAGCATAGATGTTCAGGATTGAGACTTCTTCTTGTTGTATTTTTCCTTTGACCAGCAAGAAGTGTCCCTCAGAGTCTCTTTTGATGACTTTGGGTTGAAAGTCAATTTTATCTGATATTAAAATGGCTACTCCAGCTTGTTTCCTGAGACCATTTGCTAGTAAAATTGTCTTCCAGCCTTTTACTCTAAGGTAGTGTTTGTCTTTGACCCTGAGGTGTGTTTCCTGTAAGCAGCAAAATGTAGGGTCCTGTTTACGTATCCAGTCAGTTAGTCTGTGTCTTTTTATTGGGGCATTAAGTCCAATGATGTTTAGAGATATTAAGGAATAGTGATTGTTACTTCCTATCATTTTTGAGGTTATTTTTTAAATTTGATTGCTTAACTTCTTTTGAGTTTGATGAAAGGTTACTATCTTGCTTTTTCCAGGGTGAAGTTTCCCTCCTTGCATTGGTGTTTTCCTCCTATTATCCTTTGTAGGGCTGAGTTTGTGGATAGATATTGGGTAAACTTGGTTTTGTCATGAAATATCTTAGTTTCTCCATCTACGGTGATTGAGAGTTTTGCTGGATATAGTAGTTTTGGTTGACATTTGTGTTCTCTTAGAGTCTGCATGAGATCTGCCCAGGACCTTCTAGCCTTTATAGTCTCAGATGAAAAGTCTGCTATGATTCTGATAGGTCTTCCTTTATATGTTACTTGGCCTTTTTCTCTTACTGCCTTTAATATTCTTTCTTTGTTTAGAACATTTGTTGTTTTGATTATTATGTGACAGGAAGTATTTCTGTTCTGGTCCAGTCTGTTTGGAGTTCTGTAGGCTTATTGTATATTTATGGGCATCTCTCTCTTTAGGTTAGGGAAGTTTTCTTCCATAATTTTATTGAAGATATTTGCTGGCCCTTTAAGTTGTAAATCTTCACTCTCATCTATGCCTATAATCCTTAGGTTTGGTCTTCTTATTGTGTCCTGGATTTCCTGGATATTTTGGGTTACAAGCTTTTTGCATTTTGCATTTTCTTTAACTGTTGAGTCCATGGTTTCTATGTAATCTTCAGCATCTGAGATTCTTTCTTCTATCTCTTGTATTCTGTTGTTGATATTTGCATCTCTGTCCCCCGATTTCTTCCCAAGACTTTCTATCTCCAAAGTTGTCTCCCTTTAAGTTTTATTAGTTGTTTCTACTTCTGATTTTAGATCCTGGATGGTTTTGCTTTGCTCCTTAACTTTCTTGTTTGTGCTTTCCTGTAATTCTTTAAGAGATTTTTGTGTTTCCTCTTTCATGACCTCAGCCTGTTGACCAAAGTTCTCCTGTATTTCTTTAAGTGTTTTTTGCGTTTCCTCATTGTTGGCTTTTGTATTCTCCTGGATTTCGTTCAATGATTTTTGTGTTTCCCTTGCAAGGGCTTCTAACTTTTGATCCATTTTCTCCTGAACTTCTTTAAGTATGTCCTTCATGTGTTCCTGTACCAGCATCATGACCAGTGATTTTAGATCCAAATCTTGTTTTACTGGTGTGATGGCGTATCCAGGACATGTTGGTAGAGGAGAATTGGGTTCAGATATTACCATATTGCCTTGATTTCTGTTAGTGACATTCCTGCGTCTGCCTTTTGCCATCTAGTTCTCACTGGTGTTAGTTTGTCTTGTCAGTGCTGGACTCACTAGTGCAAGCTGCTCCTTCCCAGTTGGCCTCTGGTGCACAGCTTATCTCCTGCACTGCCTGTAGACAGGTTGCTGCTGCCCAGGCTGTTCTGATCCCGAAGCAGGCTCCCGAAGGCTCCTGCTGGGGCCCGCTGGATTCACTGGAGCACACCGACTTCTCCCAGCTGGCCGCCCGGAAGCCCCTTTAGCTTCTTGCAGGACCTGGAGATGTGGTGCTGCAGCCCAGGCTGATCTGGATCCGGAAGCGGAGAGTGTTGAGCTGAGGGCTACCGCCTGAGGCCTTGCCCCAGATTGTGTCTGTGGACCAGGTGGAGCCCGTGTGCACCCCCAGGGAGTGCCGACTGTGTAAGCTGCCGGGACCTCCCCTGTGTTCTGATCACTCCGCTGGGCAGCCGATCCCCCAGCTGGGCTGGCGCACACAAGGTTAGCCTGGCTGCCCAGGCCCTGAGTCCAGGCAAAAGCCTGGGAGGCCAAGGTCCGAGCAAAGTTCCCCTAGGGCTATGACTGTTAATTGGGTCAGCCAGGTGACCAGGATGGAGGGTGTGTGTGGTCGAGCTCCCAGAAAGCGCCGGGACAGTCTGCTATGCTAACAACCTCCTGGGCAGGTTGACACACAGATGGCCCACCAAGATGCCCAGTCCTTAGGGTCAGTCCTGGGCCTTTTGGGGCCTTGACCCCCGCTTTGTTAGCCTCAGTTTATGCTTGTTAGCCATCTCTGCCCTCCCGAGCACTCTGGGTCCTGTAGGCAAAATGGCAGCGTGCGAGCTGGCCAGGGCAAAAAACCTCCTGGCTGGGTTGCCACCCCGATGGTCCCCCTGAACAGCCCAGGGCTTGGGTGCAGGCCAATGCCCATCGGGCTCAGATCCCCGCGGTGTTGGCCTTGGATTATGTTTGTGTACCTCAGTCTGTCCGATCTCTCTGGAGCCCGAAACCAAGATGGAGGTGAGCCTCTCCTGACTGGCGGGAGGCCGAGTTCTGAAGTGGCTTCCGTGCAGCAAAAGACGCCACAAAACTGCAGCTGCTTGTAGCCCGGCTGGTCAGTGAAGGTCAGTGGTCGTGGGCGCAGGGCCTAACTGGACCCTGTGTCGCCTTGGTTCCACTGCTGATGGCCCTTCAGCTGGACCAGCCACTGCTGCACTGCTGCCGCCGCCACCGCCGCCACCGCCGCCACCCATTCTCATGAAAATTCTTTGTTTATTTCTGTACCCCATTTTTATTAGGGTTATTTGGATCTCTGGAGTTTAATTTCTTAAGTTCTTTTTATATATTGGATATTAGCCCACTGTTGGATGAAGAGTTGGTGAAGATCTTTTCCTAATTTGTTGTTTGGTATTTTGTCCACTTGACAGTATCCTTTGCATTACAGAAACTTTTTAATTGTATGAGCTCCCATTTGTCAACTTGTAATCTTAGAGCATAACCTATTAGTGTTCGGGTCAGGAATGTTTCCCCTGTGCCCATGTCCTCAAGGGTCTTCCCCAGGTTCTTTTCTATTAGTTTCAGTGTGTCTGGTTTTATGTGGAGGTCCTTGATCCACTTGGATTTGAACTTAGTACAAGGAGATAAGAATGTATCAATTTGCATTGTTCTGCATGCTGACCTCCAGTTGAACCAGCACCATTTATTGAAAAGGCTATCTTTTTTCCACTTGATGCTTTCAGCTCCTTTGTCGAAGATCAAGTGACCAAAGGTGTGTGGGTTCATTTCTGGGTCTTCAATCCTTTTCCATTGATCTACCTGCCTGTCTATGTACCAATACCATGCAGTTTTTAACACTATTGCTCTATAGTAGTGCTTGCGGTCCAGGATACTGATTCCCACCAGAATTTCTTTTACTGTTGAGAATAGTTTTATCTATTCTGGTTTTCTTGTTATTCCAGATGAATTTGAGAATTGTTCTTTTTAACTCTATGAAGAACAGAGTTGGGATTTTGATGGGTATTGCATTGAATCTGTATATTGCTCTTGGAAGATGGCCATTTTAACTATATTAATCCTGTCAATCCATGAGCATGGAAGATTTTTCCATTTTCTGAGGTCTTCTTTGATTTCCTTCTTCAGAGACTTGAAGTTCTTGTCCTTCAGATCTTTCACTTGTTTGGTTATGGTCATCCTAAGATATGTCATATTATTTATGTCTATTGTAAAGCATGTAATTTCCCTAATTTCTTTCTCAGCCTGCTTATCCTTTGAGTATAGGAAGGCAACTGATTTGCTTGAGTTGATTTTATAACCAGTCACTTTGTTGAAGTTGTTTATCCACTGTAGGAGTTCTCTGGTGGAGTTTGTTGGGTCGTTTAAATAGACTATCATATCATCTGAAAATAGTGATAGTTTGACTTCTTCCTTTCCAATTTGTTTCCCTTTGACCTCCTTATGTTGTCTAATTGCTCTAGCTAGAACTTCAAGTACTATATTTTTGTTTGTTTTTTGTTTCGTTTTTACTCTTTTTATTTTGTTTTATTTTATGCCCTATTTCTCTTGCTTGGTGCAGTTCTTAGACTGCAAAGAAAATGCCTAATTGAATTAATTCCCTGTTCCACTTTGCTGTCACACCCTAGCTGATCTAAGTGTTGGTCCTACACTGATCCAGTATAGCCTGTATTTTTTCTGCACCACTGCAACGCCAACCTTTAAAAATGACATTGTTAGTGCTAAAATTAATAGTCTGTTGCTTACAGTGCAGTATACATAACCTTTTTCTTTTTCTGTAGAGCTCCACCCAAGACAATGACCCTCATTTGGCCTCTTCATTTCCAGGTCCAATCTGTTGTGTGCCATTATGTAGCCACCTGTGGCTACATGCAGTTTTCTGGAAGGAGAGATGGGATAAGAACAGGGTGGCAAGAGAAAACACATGGAGACAAGCATGTTTTCTTGTTCAAGACTCAACCTTTAATGCATTTCTCCAAAGATAAAAAGGCAGGTCAAGCCCCTCCCCTGAAGGCTAGAAACTGGTTTTGCTTGTTCTGCAGGAGGCTGGTGGTCAGGTGGCTGGCTGCTATTCTTTGAGAACAATGGGCTGGGGGAGGTCACATGAAATGACTATCTGTAACCAATGGCAGTACTTGTTGGTGCCTTTTTGGAGTTTTAGAATGTGATTCCCCTAAATTGAGCTGCAAAGTGATTTACTGGAGATAAGTAGGATATCCTCCTATGCCAAGTATATAAAGATATAGTTACTATCTGGCTCATATGAAGGACAAACGGTGTAGTACAAAATGCACAGCTGATTCTGTGAAATACCAAGTCCACTTTTTTTTGTATAGCTGCTGTAGATGACTATCCCAGTTGTTTAGTAGGACCACATGTTGTCAGACTCAAAAGCAGTATGACAGAGTATAAAAGACTGTGTCTCTGGTGCAATGCACTTGGTGTGTATTTCCAAGCTTCAGCTACATGTGGAACACAAACTTTTCCAACAGAAAATGTTTTAGGTATCTTCAGTTATAGTATGGGCAGGTAGGATGCCTCTGCTTAGCACTTTTCTACTGAGGAAACTCATTCTGTTCATTATTACTCTGAACTAGAGAGACAACAGTGATACTGTGTGCTTCATTTTCTTCTCAATAATACTTTAATGTGACTTAGTGCTTTAATGTGCCTGCCAAATCACTATTGCACTAGTCAGTCAAGTAAAGTTAACTACTGTTTCTGTTTTCTTTTTTCATTTTATCTTTACATAACCCTATACTATACTTATACAATATTGGTGGTATCATTCTCTCATCATTTTTTCTTTAAAAAAGTGGGTCACAGGTAAAATTTTATCTTTACTACTTATAACATCATTATCATTCCTGAAAGTGAGATGTACAAGTCTGTAGTCTTTTTCAGAAGTGTCTCAGATAATCTTTGTGTTTAATTTTTACAAAAAAATTTTATAACCATCTTATAACCTACATAAAAAGCCATTCAATCTCTGATACAGTTGCAATAACTCTATGAATTAATTTGGCAGAAAACTGTTGCTACTATGATATTGTGTCCTATTCAGAACAGGGGTATTTTTTTCTCTTTTTAGTTACTCTTTAATAGATCAATAAAGTTTTATTATTTCCAATAAACAATTGTTAAAAATAACTTGCATTTTCACTTTTAAAGTTGGCAATTTGATTCTATTTTTTATAATGTCTTCTAGTTGTGTATATTCTCTAAAATACAGCTTCCTGCTGCCTAAGGATTTGTATATAGAATTCTCAGCTACTTCAACAACATCTTATTTGCCTGCATGCTAACATGTTCCCTACCATGATGATAATAGACTAGATCAATGAAAGTATAAGCAAATGTCAATAAATACTGTCCTTAAAAATTTTTGCTGTTATAATAGTACTTCATTACAGCAATAGAAACATGATTATGACATTTATCTTTGTCTATCTATGGCAAAATGTTTATCATATAAACTAATTCAATGTCAACTAAAATATGTAGAACTGCAAGCCAGTACATACCAAAATTTTGTAATATTAGTTCACATTTAATTCAAACCTTGTGGAACCAAATTATTAAACATCTATGTGCTTCTGTTTCTTCATTTTTAAAATGGTTATATTTTAATCTAACGACTGGTAGGCTTATTTAAAAGATCAAATGAGTTATTTCCTATTTAGCACTGGAAGTAGAATTAAATTTACTGGAAGTGGAATTAGTGGAATAATTGTTTTACTATAGAGATTTATAATCAAAGAAATGAAATATACATTTTTATTTGATATTTTATGTATTTACATTTCAAATATTATTCATTGTCATGGTTTTCCCTCTGGAATCCCCCCTTTCCCAATCCCCCTCCCACTGCTTCTATGAGGACGATCCCCTTCCCACCCACCCACCCTCCTACCCACTTCTACCTTACTACCCTGCCATTCCCTATACCAGGAAATCGAGCTCTCACAGACAAAAGATTTCTCCTCCTTTTGATGCCAGACAATGCCATCCTCTGCTACATATGTGGCTGGAGTCATGGGTCCATCCATGTGTACTCTTTGGTGAGTGAATTAGTTCCTGGAGGCTCTGGAGGGTCTGGTTGGTTGATATTGTTTTTATTTCTGTGGGGTTGCAAACCTCTTCTGCACCTACAGTTCTTTCTAATGACTTCATGAAATTCTTAGGCAAATGGATGGAACCAGAAAATATCATCCTGAGTGAGCTAAACCAATCACAAAAAATCACATGGTGTTCACTCACTGATAAGTAGATATTAGCCCACAGGCTGGGAAGACCGAATTCACATAGCATATGAAGCTCAGTTATGAGAGGGGATGGTGATGATATATAGATTGTCAGGAATTTGAAAAGAGGTATGTAGCAGTGAGGGATGAGGAACTGGGGGGAGTCACCAGCAAGCTACAAATTCCAGGAAAGCAAGAGGCTTCCAGGACTCAACAGGGATGACATTAGCTGAAATGCCCATCAAAGAGAAGGGAGAACATGAAGAGATCTTATCCAGAGGTTAGTCAAGGCCCTCAAGTTGAAGGATGGGGCCAACCACTCATCTCTACATTTTTAACCCAGAATAGCTCCTGTCTAAAGAAAATACAGGGGCAAAATGTGGAGCAGAGACTGAAGGAAAGGCCATCCCGAGACTGTTCTACATTGGAATCCATCCCATATAGAGAACCCAAACCCAAATACTATTTTGCATGCCAAGAAGTACTTGCTGACAGGAGCTTGTTATAGTTGTCTCCTGAGAGGTTTTCTCAGAGCCTGAGAAATGCAGAGGCAGATGGTTACAGATAACAATAGGACTTAGCACAGGGTCTACAATGGGGGAATTTGGATAAATAGACCTTTATATTTCTGGTAGTTTTACTTATAAGTTATGTTTTGAGATTAATCAATATAATAGCAGAACTTTTCCATGTTATCCAGTTAGCAAAAATGTTGATACTATTTAGCCTATCCTGTAAAGCTCAAAATGAACCCTTTACCAAATTGTTAAGGGAATCACTGAAACCAATGGAAAACTTTCCACAGTGAGTTATATAAGTACTACCATCACAGTCATCAAAAATTTAAGCATTGTAGGGACAAAAGAGAAACAAAAATAATGGAGATTCTTCACTCTTAAAAATGTTTTTTACACAATCTAGTGTATATTAGAAGCTATAATTTAATAATATTTCCATATTACATTAAACAGTCATAAGTCTATTAATGTAAATTAGGCATAGGAGGGAAATTACAGAAAGAAGAAGGATTTGGAAATCAAAATATACTTTCTGGAAGTGTGAAATTTTCACTGGATTTTATTTTTTAAATGAGGCCATTTCTCTAATTCTAATTGAAAATCATATGAAGAATATTGAGTCTCACAAAATAAGATATTGTCTGATTGTAATCATGAAAAAGCAAAAAGCATTTTTAGTGAGAGGTATACTAGCTTTCTAAAACTGCTTTCAATTTTAGAGAGAAAGTTTTAAGTTTATTCAAATGACCAAAGATGACACAACTGCCCACCAGAGGAAAAAAGTCTTTTGTGCAAAGAGAAAAACTAAAACTGGATTTTCATGCTACATCCTATACTAAAGACCTCCAATGAATCATGGGCCTCAAAAATAACAATTGAACCATTGAAACTGCTAAAGGAAAAAGAAAGGAATCTAAATCAGCATACACACTTCACTTTTGAAAACATTTCTTATCAGGACAGTGTGGCTCTCCTATCTGAGGTTGTGATTGGGTGATTTACATGGTAGCATAAAAGAACCAAGGGATGGTGAGGTTATCCTTGGCTATATAGTAAGACTGTCTCAAATTTATATGTATAATCTGCTAAATATCATTAGGCCTTACTTTATCATGTACTATTTTTGCTATACTTATCTTTGTTTATTTGTCTTTTCTCATATCCCATCCATAATTAAGGTCATTATGTGACAAAATATTCAACTGTCTTTAAATTCAAAGCTCCTCTTCATTGAACATTTTGTATACTCAGACAGTTCTTATTTAAAAATGTAAAGCAGACTGTAGGACAAGGTAATTAGCTTTATTTCTTTGTTTTCTAAAGCTGGATATTTTTCACAATCACCTGTGAAATTTTTTCCCCTAGAGCATGACAAGAATGAAAAAGGTTAAAACTCTATTATCCTCATTAATTTGTTCAGGTCAGACACTCCTCTAGGAAGCTGCTTATTTTTTTTTTTTTGAAAATACCATCTGAGTGCTTCATAATTATGATTATGATTATACAGAAATTCAAGTGAAGTACAGATGGCCTAACAGCAGAAACCTGTTTATCACCCTAAATTACAGTAATGTTTTGAATCCTATGACCTCTATAGTACACTAGCCACCACCTAAAATATCTGCCTATGATTTCCATTTAGTTTATTATTGTGTTTCTGTTATGAATAGTTTATACGGGAAGGACAAATGTTTTACAGTATGGCATGCAGTCATATTTGGGAGAAGCTAGAGAATGGCTGAATTTCATTTCTTTCTACTTCTTTTCCTATATTGAAACATACTTGCATTTTTATTAAAATTCACATTAATAGCGGAGAACTTTTAATTTGCATGAGGTTCAATCATAGGTTTTATGCTTAAAACTCTGACAGTTGTTTTTTTCTTCTAATATTTACTTCTGATATCTCCTTTACAACTTCTGCTACATCCTTCAGAGGCCTATTGCCTCTTTTTACAGTGGTAACTAATGTAAATGTCAGAGGCAATATAAGGTACAGAAAGATTGGCAATTATTTTAAGAATGAAGGGAATAAATAAAAATAAAATAAATACTTAAATATAGTTAAAATACCATTTGTTGGATAGATAGAGGAATTAAACTGACAACATTGTATGAACTTTGAAAAAAGTAATTCCTTCAACAATTTTATTGATACATTTGTTGAATTAACACCTCAGTTTAATTTAGTACATTAAACATCTGTTAATAATTGCTTGTATACAAAATATTGAAATAACATTTAAAAAAGGAATAATATTAAAACTTTCTTACATAGTTGAAAATGAAAAAAATTCATCCTAATATCAGTTAGGAGAGTGCAAGAATGATTAAATCTTTTCTGAGTGTAATATAAAGAATCCCAGAACTTATTTTATTTTATTTTTATTTTTATTTCATTTTTATTGGATATTTTCATTATTTACATTTTAAATGTTATTCACTTTCCTGGCTTCCCTGCCTCTGAAAACCCTATTCCATCCCCCTCCCCCTGCTTCTATGAGGATGTTCCTTTACCCACCCACCCACTCCTGCCTCCCTGCCCTCAGTTTTCCAACACTGGGTCATCTATCAAGCCTTCATAAGACCAAGGACCTCTCCTCCCAATAGTGCCTGACAAGGCCATACTCTGCTACATATGCAGCTGGAACAATGCATACTCCTCTGTTGATGGCTTAGTCCCTGGGAGTTCTGGGGGTCTGGTTGGTTGATATGTTTGTTCTTCCTATGGGTTTACAAATCCCTTCATCTCCTTCAGTCCTTTCTCTAACTTCTTCATTGGGCACCCGTTGCACTGAGGCCAAGGGTTGGCTGGGTACATCTAACTCTGTATTTGGAAGGCTCTTGCAGGGCCTCTCAGGAGACAGCTCTGTCAGGCTCCTTTGAGCAAGCATTTCTTGGCATCCACAATAGTGTCAGGGTTTGGTGACTGTATATGGGATGATTCTCCAGGTGGGACAGTCTCTGGATGGCCTTTCCTTCAGTCTGTGATCTACACTTTTTCTCCATATTTGCTCCTATAAGTATTTGATTCCCCTTTCTAAGAAGGACTAAAGCACCCACACTTTGGTCTTCCTTTTTCTTGATCTTCATGTGGTCTGTGAAATGTATTTTGGGTATTCAGAGCTTTGGGTTTACTATCCACTTATCAACTAGTACATGCCATGTACATTCTTTTGTGATTGAGTTATATCCCTCAGGGTGATATTTTCTAGTTCGATCCATTTGCCTAAGAATTTCATGAAGTCATTGGTTTCAATAGATGAGTAAATATAAATATAATTTCCTTGTGTAAATATACCACATTTTCTGTTTCTCTGTTGAAGTACATCTGGGTTATTTATAGGTTCTGGCTTTTTATAAAGAAGGCTGTTATGAACATAGTGGAGCATGTGTCCTTGTTTTGTATAGAAACATCTTTTGGGTATATGACCAGCAGTGGGTCCTCAGGTCCAAATTTCTCAGGAACCACCTGACTGATTTCCAGAGTGATTGTACCTGCTTGCAACCCCACTATGGACTATGTCTGGTCATGAATACCAACAAAAACAATCAAAAGCACACATACATGTGGACAGTAAACAATGTATTACTCAATGATAACTTGGTCAAGGAAGAAATAAAGAAGCTAATACACCCAAGTGGAGTAGAAGACAAAAATCAGTAAACTTGGGGCTGAAATCAACCAAATAGAAACAAAAAGAACTATACAAAGAATCAACCAAACTAGGAGATGATTCTTTGTGAAAATCAACAAGATAGATAAACCCTTAGGCAGACTAACGAGAGGGTGCAGAGACAGTGTTCAAATTAATAAAATCAAAAATGAATAGGGAGCCATAACAACAGAAACCATGGAAATTCAAAAAATACCAGATCTTACTATAAAATCTTATACTCAACCAATTTGGAAAATCTGAATTAAATGGGCAATTTTCTTGATAGACACTATATACCAAAGTTAAAAAAAAAGATTAGATAAACCATCTAACACTCCCTTAACTCCTAAAGAAAAAGGAGTAATTAATAGTCTCCTAACTGAAAAAAAAAATCCCTGGCCAAGATGAGTTTAATGGAAAATTCTATCAGACCTTCAAAGACCTTATACCAATACTAGTCATACTAGTCCATGAAATATTAACAGAAGAAACACTACCAAATTCATCCCATGAAGTCACAATTATGCTCCTACCTAAACTACACAAAGATCAAACTATGAAATAGAACTTCAGACCAGTTTCCATTATGAAAATTGATGCAAAAGTAATCAATAAAATTTTTGCCAACTGAATCCAAGAACATATCAAAATGATCATTCACTACAATCAAATAGGCTTCATTCCAGGGAAACAAGGATGTTTCAATATAAAAAAAATCCATCAATGTTATTCACTACATAAGCAAACTCAAAGAAAAAAGCCACATGAACATTTCATTAGATGCTGAAAAACATTTGACAAAATTAAACATCCCTTCATGTTAAAAGACTTGGAAAGATCAGGAATTCAAGGACCATACCTAAACATGGTAAAAGCAATATACAGTAAACCAGTAGCCAACATCATACTAAATGGAGAGAAACTTGATGCATCCCCACCAAAATCAGGTACTAGAAAAGGCTGCCCACTTTCTCCCTATCCAATTAATATAGTGCTTGAAGTTATAGCTAGAGTAATTAGACAACAAAAGGAGGTCAAAGGGATACAAATTGAAAAGGAATAAGTGAAAATATCACTATTTGCAGATGATATGATAGTGTAATTAAATGATCCCAAAATTTCCAACAGAGAACTCCTAAAGCTGACAAACAACTTCAGCAAAGTGACTGGATCTAAAATTAACTCAAACAAATCAGTAGCCTTCCTCTACTAAGAGGAAAAACAGGCTGAGAAATAATCAGGCAAAGGATAAACTTCACAATAGGTACAAATAATATTACATACTTTGCTGTGTCTCTAACCAAGAAAGTGAACGGTCTATATGAGAAGAACTTCAAGTCTCTGAAAAAAGAAATTGATGAAGATCTCAGAAGATGGAAAGATCTCCCACGCTCATGGATCTGCAGGATTAACAGTAAAAATGGCCTTCTTGCCAAAAGCAATCTACAGATTCAATGCAACCCCCATGAAATTTCCAAATCAATTCTTCATAGAGTTTAAAAGAGAAATTTGGAAATTTATTTGGAAAAACAAAACAAACAAACAAACATACAAACAAACAAAAAACCCAGGATAACAAAAACTACTCTGAACAATAAAATAACTTCTGGGGGAATCACCATCCCTGACATCAATTTGTATTACAGAGTACTAATGATAAAATCTGCATGGTATTGGTACAAAGACAGAGAGGAAGATCAATGGAATAGAATTGAAGTAGACTCCAGAAAACCGAACAACCCTATTAAAAAATGGGGTACAGAGTTAAACAAAGAATTCTCACCTGAAGAACTTCGGATGGCGGAGAAGCATCTTAAAAAATGCTCAACTTCATTAGTCATTAGGGAAATGCAAATCAAAACAACCCTAAGATTTCATCTTACACCAGTCAGAATGGCTATGATTAAAAATTCAGGAGACAGCAGGTGTTGGAGAGGGTGTGGAGAAAGAGGAACACTCCTCCACTGCTGGTGGGGTTGCAAATTGGTACAACCACTCTGGAAAGCAGTCTGGCGGTTCCTCCGAAAACTGGGCACCTTACTTCCAGAAGATCCTGCTATACCACTCCTGGGCATATACCCAGAGGATTCCCCACCATGTAATAAGGATACATGCTCTACTATGTTCATAGCAGCCCTATTTATAATTGCCAGATGCTGGAAAGAACCCAGGTATCCCTCAACAGAAGAGTGGATGCAAAAAATGTGGTATATCTACACAATGGAGTACTATTCAGCCATTAGAAACAATGAATTCATGAAATTCTTAGGCAAATGGATGGAGCTAGAGAACATCATACTAAGTGAGGTAACCCAGACTCAAAAGGTGAATCATGGTATGCACTCACTAATAAGTGGTTATTAACCTAGAAAACTGGAATACCCAAAACATAATCCACACATCAAATGAGATACAAGAAGAAAGCAGGAGTGGTCCCTGGTTCTGGAAAGACTCAGTGAAACTGTATTTGGCAAAACCAGAACAGGGAACTGGGAAGGGGTGGGAGGGAGGACAGGGGAAGAGAAGGGGGCTTACGGGACTTTCGGGGAGTGGGGGGGCTAGAAAAGGGGAAATCATTTGAAATGTAAATAAATTATATCGAATAAAAAAAATAACAATAAAAAAAGATGAATAAGGATTTGGTGTTTATCTTATGAAATTATGTCAAAGAACACGTTCAGCTAGCCTCAGGAGAAACTCTTTAGAGAAGCAGTCTTCAGTCTTTGTAATTATCTGGGAAAAAGAAAGGTATTGTGGGCATTTTCTATACTTATAATCCAGATCTATACATTAACAGAAAGAAACACATTGCAGGTTCTGAGCATTACCACTGGGTGAAAGTTTAGCCATTTTATTCTGGATCTGAGGCTAAGGATCTTGGCATGGCTGTGCTCATGTCAAAAAAATACATATTCTCTCTAAATTTCATTTACTCATAATTACCTTTACTTTTCACGAACTATTCATTTTCAAGGGTAGCAAAAACTGTGTGGAAGTATAATGAGACCATAGAGGATGGGAGACTGTAAGGGAGAGTAGCAGGATGTAGGTAGTATAAAGCTAAAATCAAAAGCAGAAAGAAGGCTTAATTTTGGAGTGAGGAAATTCATTATAGAAGGAGACAGAAAAAAAGAGGGGAAAATAATATCAAGGTTCCTTGAGAAAGACTCAATAAAACTTGTTATATTATATGTACCTCAAATTATATGTACTACATATAATTGTGTACATACATAAATATTGAGCTAACTTTCATAAGCAGATTAAATTAGAGCATTTTCCCAATATAATACTTTTTATGAATTATTTAGGAATTTCATACAATCCAACAAAATTTTACTCTATTTCCATTCCTTACATGTCCACTTTTCCATCCTAGTTCCACCTCAAAACAAGAAGAGGAAACACACACACACACACACACACGCACACACACACACACACACACACACACACACAAAGACAGACACACACACACATATCTAATTTGGATTGTTCATATATTCGTTTCAGCAATGTCAAATACACAAACGGCTCATTAAAGAGAATTGAGGCTCCTTCCACCACCCAGCCTGATCTCTCAGCTGTGAAGAACTAAATTTTATCATCTTTATCACAAACGTTAAGGACTCTCTTTAATAGCTTACTGTCTAAACTATTTGTAGAGAAGGATATTGTAACATTAGCCTTCAATATAGCTCATTCTGTTATGAGTCAGCAGTCATCATTAACATTGCAAAGGAAGCATCCTTGCTTATAACAACCAGCAATAGCACAGATCACTCACAGGAAACCAGAGTATGAGAATAAGAGAGAGAGAAGGAGGCAAGAAGCCCCCTTTATAGTGAGGCATCCCTACCTGGCTGTTGCCAGGTAACTGTGGGGAGGAACAAACCTGGCTGTTGCCAGGTAACTGTGGGGGTGGAGTCCATACAGAATACCAACAATCACAGTTTTGTAAATTGCATCACGTTTCTCTCTTGGTTTAGTTCCATCTTTTGTCTCCTGCTTTCCTTGGCATTATCCTGTGGTTCTGGCTGTTCTAACATCCTGGGGTTAGGGTCTCTATACCAGGTCTCCTATGCCACAGAATTGACATCAGCAGCTTTCCTTAATCTCTGGGAAAAAAAAAAACCAGAATGACATAGCCAATATACTAAGTTCAGGTGGCAGCTTGGGATGGAATCTGCTCTACTTCTTGTAAAACATTTATGTAAGCATCTCATTTTACTTACTTTTTTCTTTAAAAAAACAAACAAAACTTTTTGTATTGAATCTTTGTTTGTTTCATAACATGTGCCCCAATCTCACACATATTTTAGTCCCTTCATCCTCTGCCCTTGTCACTTCCCTACCCTCAAAGATAAAAAAAGGTAAAAAAGAAAAAAAAAGAAAGAAAGAAAAGTAAAGCTGCAATGAGTCATGGTATATCACTTAGTATACCATATTGCCCAAATAGCTTTACTGGTAAATGTTTGTTGCAGGGAGTTGTTTATGGATACGCAGCAGGTCTCCTTTTGTATATATTGTTTTTGTCCAGTTTTCTGGAAATCCTGTAGCTTTGGTTCTATAGGATAGGCCCTTCATGCCCTCCAGAAGCTCCTAGATCACGTAGATGCTCGAATGAGGGAACTCAAAGCCCTGGATCTAGGCCTGGATGGTAGCTGAGTTGCTCAGCCTGCTAGCTCTCCCTCAGGTAGAGAAAATTCATGCCATTTCCTCTTCTCACCCATGCTGTAAAATTACCTGCATGGGGCCTTTTCCTGATGGTACTACTACTTCCATTTCACTTTCCCTCTGTCTTCTACTTACTCTTTCAGCACAAGCCTTGGATCCAACATTCAATTTCCTAGTGCTATTTTTTTTTTTTACTGCAAACACTTTATTTTGTATATCTTTTTGACTTGATTGTTTTTTATAGTAGATCTACAAAGGAATGATTACTAATAACCTTTTAACAGAGCCAATATTAAGTTGTCCTGAAATCTATTCTACAAATGAAATTAGCTAAAAACTTTTCAAGTTAGCATTAGGAAAACATCTAAGACTTAGGCAAAAGGAACACACATTTTCTAAAATGTCAAAAATTGTTTCTAGCGTACTTGCTAATATTTCCCTCTGAAACATCTTTAGCTGAGCCTCCATATTTCTCATTTCTTTCAGTGCTATTGTCTTCTAATCTACTAAGATTACCTGTTCATCCCCATGTATAGCATTTAACTACTTTCCAAAATACTCAATACAAAGAAGGAAAGAAAGAAGAAAGAAAGAAAGAAAGAAAGAAAGAAAGAAAGAAAGAAAGAAAGAAAGAAAGAAAGAAAGAAAGAACAGAAAGAACAGAAAGAACAGAAAGAACAGAAGGAAAGGAAAAAATATTGTTACTATCATGCTATTATAGCAATTGCCCACTTCCAGGTACCAACTTCTGTCTTAGTTAACATTTCTATTGCTATGTCCAAACACCATGACCAAGGAACTTTATAAAAGATGCTTGTTTTGCTTTAATGGTAGCAGAAGTTAGGGACCATATCTGTCATGATGAAGGGCATGTAACCAGGCAGGGAGCAAAGGCCAAGTGTGGACATTTTTATTTGCAAATATTTGGCATGGAGAACGTTTTGTGAATGGCATAAGCGTTGAAATTTCTAAGTGTGCCACAGTGGCACCCTCAAGTACCACCTCCAAAACTATCCAAACACTTCCACCAACTCTGGATGAAGCATTTAAATTTCTAAGTCTATGCTGTAATTTTCATTAAACCCACAACACCTATGGAACACAATAATGACCAATATGACAAGATATTGGTAAAAGTACAATAAATGACATTCACATCGTGAAGGTAAGCAAAAGCTGTCTAATTGGATTTAAGGTATATTTAATAAGAGGCAAATCATGTCTAGTACTAGAAATCTTTGGAAAGATAATGACATCATTGGTCTTAAAAGAGAATATAGTGTCACAACTTTGTTAGACCAGGAATATTCCTAACTACATTCTAAATGTAATCTTTATACCCACTGATAAGAATAGTTATTACCCCTCATCAAAAAATCTGCTCTCAAAGCAAATCCTCACAACAAAGTACAACTGGACATATCAGAGATCAACAGATTTTGGGGAACCCAATTCAAATGGATATATCTGCATAGCATGCCCTGAATCTTTGGCTCATGGAACATCATGAAAGAGAGTTTTAAGATTCTGAATTCTAAGGTGTCTGCTGTGAAATAGTCGCTCATAGTGTGATGGCTATTCTCAGTTATTAAATTGAGTACTGTTGTAATTAAATAAACCCCAAATATGTATGGCATCCTTATGATGTAATTTTGCTTAATTTGAAGTAAGAAAATGTATTTCTAATTTGGCTCTTAAGGTAGAAAGACAAATGTTTCATGCAGATGTTTTTGAGCTAGGAAAACCAACTTTTAACCTGGACAATGCCTTCTGACTGAATGTTATATAGGCATATGGGAGAAGGAAGCATTTCTTCTTTGTTTGATTGTTCTCACATCAATAGTAAGTCTATTTTTTCATTGACTGTAGACACTACTTATTTGGGATTCTAGCATATACTGAAGACCAACTGAGAGACCCAGCCTTGTGGACTGAACAATTATTAGATTCTTAGAATTTTCAATCCTATCCAACCATTATTAGATTAGTTGGACCATGGCCTGTAAGTTATTCTTATTATATGTACATATACATATAATAGTACACACATTTTATATATATATATATATATATATATATATATATATATATATATATATATATATATATATATATATATATATAATATATTATATATGTGTATGTATATATGTAGAGAGAGAGAATTTTATTCTCTAAGTCCTGTTACTATAGGAAAACTTGATTAATACACATATAAGTGGTTGCATAAACCCTACCTGAACAATGGCAATATCAATAGGCATCATAACACATATCTCTTGGAAATAATAGAAAAAATGTATTGGTTCCTTAGAAGAAGTAAATAGATATAGACTATTAATTACAGATAAGAGAGGGAGAATTAGCATCTAGTAAGGATGAACTCAATAATTGGTTTTATAATACAAAGTAGTCTGATCTGAAACAGTATATGTACAAAAGAAACCAATTCAGATATAGGACGGGGTACTTAGATATTTATACATATACATGTATATGAAATTTGAGAGGGAGGAACCAAGTGTAAGGAACTAGAGAGAAGGATCTTATGAGGTTCTGGGTTGGAAGAAACAGAATAAGAAATAATATAATTATATTTTAATTTTAACAAACAAAAATTTAAAAAGTAGAAAGAAAAAGATTAAGTAAAAAAAATAGAGAATTTTTACAGGAATCTATATGAAACCAGTTTTGTGAATTGTTTATTTACATATTTTCAACTCAAATAATTGGGCTCTGAAAAACCATATATGGGAATCATGGTAAAGCTTCTGGAAAATTATAATGTCCCTTGGAAGTATAATCTTTTACAAAATATGCTACCATAGTCCCAATGGATTCAAAGACTAGAATACTTTTTATGGAAGTTCTTTGTAGGCTAGAAATTCCACAGTTATTTTCAGCTGAATGCTAAACCTTAGCAGTTTTAAACTTGAAATATTGCAACTCATGTTAATCATGTCTATCCTGGTGAGTGTTTCTTCAACTTATCTAGGAAGAGGAACCTCAATTGAGAGAATTTGTCCACCAGATTTTCTATAGAGAATTATGTGGGATTTTTTTTTTAAAATTGGTGACTGATATGTGAGAACCCAGTTCATTCTCTGTAGTAGCATGCTTGGGCAGTTAGTCCTGTGATGAATCGAAAGCTAGAAGCAAGAATAGTTATCCTCTCCAGCAAAAATCATACCAATTGGTTTGTATGCGAAATGGTCAGATATAAAACTATATATACATGTAAGTGAAACTATATGAACTCAGCAAGCTATATTTATATATATATGCATTTATATATATATATATATATATATATATGTGTGTGTGTGTGTGTGTGTGTGTGTGTGTGTGTGTGTAGAAATATGTATGCAATATCTATTGAAAAATAGTGCATGCATTTAAAATAGAATAAGGAGGGAGGAATGCTATACATGTGAGTTATTAGAGGGGGAAAAGAGAAGAGAAATGTGTTTATATTAAAATCTCAAAAATAAATATAAATTTAAAGATATATATACTGGGAAAGAAAGTAGATTGAAAAAGCTCAGGAGAGCAAACCAGTAAACTGCATTATTCCATGGTCTCTATTTCAATTTCTGCTTCTTGTTTCTTGCCTTGAGTTCCTTCCTTGACTTTGCTCAACACACTGTGATCTACGAGACTAAACCAAATAAACTACTTTCTCCCCACGTTGCATTTAGACTGTCTATGGTGTTTATCACTCCAAAATAAAACTCGGAGAAATTTTCTGAAGGGATCCTGTTGTGTATAACTGGTTACAATTATACGTCACTTTTGTATGACAAAAAAAGTAAGTTTTCCAAAATAACCAAGAACTGCTTTAACAAGTTTCATTGTTTTTCAAGTACATATTTTTCCAGTAGACAGTAATTTTAAAGGTTACCAGTTTGAGAATAGAGAGTATAGAAAATGTGGAGAGATGGTAGCTGGATGTTGCTAGAACAAGAGAAGGAAATAGGGCAAAGTAATGCCTTTCTATTTTAATTAAAATAATTTTAGCTGGTGAAGTAAAACTATAAAATGTTATGTCTAGACTAGTAGGTGAAGAAGATAGTGTCTACACTGAATAAAACCATAGGAAATCTGTTTTAGGTATTAACAAGTAAACTGAGAAGTTTAACTGCTCAATTCAAACTTTTAAATAATCAATAAAAGACCACTGTAATCAGAAAGATTTTTCAGACAGAGAGATTATATGAAATCCAAAGGTCCTTTAATACAAATACACTGGTTTTGCTCTGAATGTAGTAAAGGGTGCAGTGTATTTAGGGATAAGTTGGTATTATATACTGGGATAGGCAGACTTTATGACATTTGGGGGTATTTAAGACTAATTCCAAGAGTTTTAGTAGAGTAAATGTGTAGAAAATTGTTCATGAAGTATACAGCAAAAAAGCTGACATGAGGCACATGGTTAGTGTGTGTTAGTGGTGATGATGTATATTTGGATAGGGAAGACAGTGATAAATTTATGTTTGAATAAAGCTCTGTGAACTTTTGATTTGTGAAGAATGGATTTCAATATAGACTTACACAAGTGTGGGAGGATATAAGTAGAGACAGTAAAAGTAACTAACATTTGTTGTAGCTTTTCAAATCAGAGTTGTGGTTTCATGTCATATTTGGCTGGCAGTAAGGAGTCACTGAATATTTCTCAGGAGGAAACTGTGTGAACAAACAAAATCATCAATAATATTATATGGATTGCTGCTTCCATCTAAGTATATACATCAACTTCATTTTTCATGTTTAATTCTATAATTTAACTGACATTTCAAGTCAAACAATATATTACTTGTAAGAAAAATTTTAAGTATTTTAGTGACATTAACCTACTGAAAATTGTTGACATTCTCTTTTGTCGTTTTACAGCATTTGATAATTTCGTATGTAATCTTATATCCTTTCCATTTCCCCTTCAAATTGTCCTTGTGTCTTCCTACATGTGAACCTTCATATTTCAGATTTTTATATTATATATTTATTGATTAATTTATTGATTTATAACTTATTAAGTCTAGCTAGACCTTCCCACACTTTCATGCATGTGTCATCATTTGTTGGAAAATAGAATTCATTATCATCACCCACAATCTCAAAAATTAATGACTCCTGATCCCCAAGAAACAATCAGTTGTCAAGAACCTGGAGCGTACCTTCTCCAACTATTTTGGCATTTATTTCATTCTATCTTCAGTAGGTCTTATACAAGTGAGCAAAGCTTCTATGAGTTCGGTATATTAGCTATTTCAAGTCCAGAAGACAGCATTACACAGCAGTACTTGTCGTCCTTAATATTTTACATTAATTTTCTGTTTTTGATTCATTTACTGAACATTGATGTGTGTATTGTTTTGATAGTTGGTGTTGCTGTTCCTTTTATGGATGAATACTCAGTCTCTTATTTTTAGCATTTTGACAAGATATTTATCTCTCCATTGACACAATGCAAAAACAAATTGCTTTTTTTGAAAATAGACTGGATATATAGGTATAATCATTTGCACTTAGAAGGCAATTTGTCAACATTAGTGTTGAACAAAAGAAAATTACCAGTTTCTATTATATTCCTAGCCATGAAATTTTGACAAAAATTATAGTATCAAGCATGGAATTCCTTCCTGTGGATAGGTTTTGTATCCATTAAAAAAGAAATTTGTTACCATGTCACAGTCATGTACTACTGCAATAGTGGGTACATTTTACATGTATGCTATTGTGACCAGCAACATCTAGTGCTGAATAAGGAAAATGTTGTTTTTTTCTCTTCCAAAAATCAACAAAGAACTTTCCAGCACTATGTATTCTAGCCAGATGGGAGGTTCTCAGTTGGTTTGGGATAGTTATCTCTAAGTCCTGCATCCAAAGTATGTGTTATTTTTAGCAAAAGAGTCTTACCATTTAATCATGGTGAGAAACTAAAATCAGTGGCAATAGTACTTGTTGTATTAAGATCATTGGGGCATCCTTGATGAATACATTGGTATGGCAATATCACATGTTTTTCAGTTCTTATTTTTTTGAAAGTATTCTCCAAAAACAAATCAAAATCAAAAATAAGGTTTCTTCAAATATTGTTTTCTACTTTGGCCAGTTTTCTTTGATTGGATTAAAAATGAATTTACTAAGTGATGTTATTTAAGTCCTTCACTTGTACCATATTTATGTAAAAGATTGAAAATATGCCCTCTGACACATACACATGATTTATTTGAGAATTCTAAGCACACAGCTTGAAAATAATGTTGCATATGAAGGAAGATAGGCATGATAGTCATGGCAGATATAATAATCACTCTCTTCTGTGGAGTAATCTATTATTAGTGAAAATGTCATTGTTCGTTTCTTAAAAGAATTATATTATATCTCCTAGAGCTAGAATTACAGGTTCTTTGAAGCACTCAAGGTAGGTGCTGGGAATCAATCTTACGACCTTTGCAAGAACATCCAGTGTGCTTTAATGTCTTACCATCTTTCTTTCTTTCAGAATACCGAACTACTTTTTCTATGATTCAAAGTTGTTTTGCTTCCTGAAGGAATTTCAGTTCATCTGAAAATCTTGTAATTATTGTACTTCATGGAATGACATTCAAAATATCAACCTTTTAAACCTGATGCTTATTTTGAGAGTCAAACCAGCTAATCACCATTCTTTTTGCATATTAATTTTATATGTATATTAAAGCCAATTGGGAAGATATTAATGCAGTTAATTCATAAATTCACATGTATCATTCAGAATATCCACTTGATACTAAATTAATCAGTGAATTATAGTATTACATTTATGCAGCATTGATGATAAAATTTGTGTTTAAACCATGACATTGGATTGAAAAATCTGTGAAATTCTATTTTTATTTTATTAATGGGCATTTACTTATTATGTTATGAACATTTATAACAGTCAATAATAGCAGATAATTAAGATAATATTATAAAAATTTTACTTATTCAAGGGAATGTTCAAATTTTAAGGGATACAAACATTGAAATTTTCCTGTAGTTAATGGATTTCATCTTTAGTCCAGGATATCCTGTAGAAGTTAAATAAGATATAAGATTTCTTACTTGTGAAGATTCCATAGAAATTTTTTATGTTTGAGTTATAGATGTGGTTCAGTCGGTATAGTGCTTGCCTAGTAAACATGGGGCCCTGAGTTTGACTTTTAGCACTTCACAAGGCATGCATAGTCATTCACCCCTCCAATCTCAGCATTGAGAAGATAGAAATAGGAGGATCTAAGATCCCTGGTTATCCTTGATTCTGAATGGAATTTGAAGTCATCCTGGTATACATAATGCCTTGGCTCAAAAGAGAAAGAAAGAAAACAATAACAAGGACAATTGCACATAATATCTTGGCTCAAAAAGACATAAAAACACAAAAGACAAATCTATTAATTATTTTGATTAATAAGAGTATTATCATCATTTAGTGTTACATGATTCCATGAACCTTTAAGTTGTTCTTAAGTAATTATTGTTTAAGTTCAGTTTGCCAATGCCACATAATTAATTGTGGGCTTTAAAATGAAAGTAATCTGATAAGAGGAATGATACCATTATGGAAGTATAGGGAGGCAAGTGCAGAAAAAGGTGAGAAGAAAGAAAGGGGGAATAGTAGGATACAAGTGATCTGATAGAAGAAATGGCAGATGGGAGAGCTCCTTATGGAAAAGGGAAGGAGGTAAATATTAGAGGAGGGAAGTGGTTAAAATAAAAATAAGTATGTCTGTAAAAAGTACAAGTGATCATACCATTAATTAATTACCTAAAAAGCATGTAATGTATTTAACTTGATGTGTACACGTACATATATAGTTCCAATGAACTTCTCTCATCTGGGTTGATGGTGATTTCTACAAGACCCAAAGACCACCTAATGAAAACCCCAATGCAACTAAGAAAATCTGGAAGTGGTAGAGGTGATCTTCACTAGGAATGAGCATACCAATTAGTTGTATAGTGTCAATTTGTCAGCACTGAAAACATACATACAAGTAACATGTCTTAATTAGTGTTCTACTGGTGTGAAGAGACACCTTCGTCATGGCATTTCTTTTAAGGAAAATATTAAATTTAGGCTTTTAATTGAGGCTTCCTTTCAGTTTCATTGGTTTATAACTTTATCCTCATTGCAGGGAACATAACAGCACTCAGGGAGCTGAGAATTCCCCGTCTAGATCTGTAGGCAGAGGCATTGGGACTGGCTTGAACTTTTGAAACCATAAAGCCCACACAGTGACACACTTCTCCAAAAATGTCACACCTACTCCAACATGAGCATTCTTCCAAATCTCTCTCAAGAAATGCCTAATGACCAATCATTCCAATATATGAATCTGGGTGTGTCAGGGGCAACATTCTTATTCAAACAACTACAAACTTCATAAGGAATCAAAGTGATATGTTTAGGAATATATATGTGTATACAAAAATTATTAAACAATGAAAAACCTTGTTAAAGTATACTTTTATCAGTCTTCTGTGGCAAGATTCTTTTAAATGATTTCTGTTATGTGTATGGATGTTTTGCCTGCATGCACGTATATACACCACAATAATGCCTGCTATCAGATGTGACCAACAGGCATGTCAAAGAATCTGTAAACTGAATTGTTGTCGGTTATGTGCTGTCATGTTGGTGCTTGGAATAAAGCATTGTTCCTCAGGAAGAGCACAATGTGCTCTTAACTTCTGCAACATCTTTCCATTACTGATTGCAATTTTCTTTCTTTTTTTTTAATTGAATATAATCTTCATTACATTTCAAATGGTAAAACATTTCTTGGTTTCCCCCCTCCCTGAAAACCCCCATCTCCTGCCTCCATGTATATCCACCTGACCCACTCCCACCTCCCCTGCCCTTGATTTCCCTTTGTTGGTGCATCTATCTTGCATTTACCTGACCAATGTCCACTCCTCCCACTGATGCCTGACAAGGCATTCCTCTGCCACACTTTTGGCTGGAACCATGTGTACCCCCAGGTTGATTGTTTAGGCCCTGGGAGTCCTGAGGCATCTGGGTGGCCTACATCATTGTTATTCCCATGCAATTTTCTTTTCAAAGTCTCATTAGTTGTTAAAATATTGGTGCTATATATACATTGTTTAAATCTAGCCTTTGGTATTTTTAATTATTTATGAATAAATTATCACTACAGAGTCAAAAGTGGAGGAACAAAGACAAGCAATGAATTAATAAATCTATCACACTTAGGTTTTAAAACCATAATAGTGATTCTTTGGCTGTGCTTTTAAACACTTTTTGATATGTTCTTTCAACAATTTTAAGGAATATTTTTCAAGTATTAATGAATGACTACAACCTTTCTTTATGTTACCATTTGTGTTGATTATTACAGAGGAAGACGTGTCAGGAAGGTACAATTGAAATTCAGAGTTAAATTAAAATGGTGAATAAAATACAAGCAATATAGCCAGTATTTCTGGATGTTACATTTGGTTTTTTTATAGTGTATCTATATGCTCAGACTGACAACTTTAAAAATTAATGATTTTGCTTCACTTATGACGAATGTTTTTTTTCTTTTCAGACATTGGTGAAATCTGGAGAAGATTTCTCTTTGGAGATTAGACATATAATTTTCTTCCCTCTCTTGAAAAATCACTTGTATTACAGAGCCATATATTTTTTAATCAATAAGTTATCAGAGTCTTGAGGATCAAATGCCAGATACTAAATGAAAATTCTTCTGCTTTTCTCTTAAATTTTCAATATAGATAACATAAAAACCACAATTTCAAGCCATAGTATCAGAGAGCAGATATATATATATATTCCACTTTTAGATGTCAAGAGTCAGCATCTACTATTTATCAACTTATACCTCTGTACTGGCTGGTTTTGTGTGTCAACTTGACACCAGTTGGAGTTATCACAGAGAAAGGAGCTTCAGTTGGGGAAGTGCCTCCATGAGATCTAATTGTTGGGCATTTTCTCAATTAGTGATCAAGGGGGGAGGGCCCCTTGTGGGTGGTGCCACCCCTGGGCTGGTATTCTTGGGTTCTATAAGAGAGCAGGCTGAGCAAGCCAGGGGAAGCAAGCCAGTAAGAAACATCCCTCCATGGCCTCTCCATCAGCTCCTGCTTCCTGACCTGCTTGAGTTCCAGTCCTGACTTCCTTTGGTGATGAACAGTAGAGTGGAACTGTAAGCAGAATAAACCTTTTCCTCCCCAACTTGCTTCTTGGTCATAATGTTTGTGCAGGAATAGAAACCCTGACTAAGACATCCTCCTATATAAATAGCTTCTCTCTATAGTGAAAGAACTTTTGTGTATTGTTTTAAGAAACTTCAGGTGGATGTTATATGTAGCCATGGTTAATATAATAATCTTTTATTTAATAAAAAGTTTTAATTTCTGACTTAATTCTGTAATTTATGTTTAAGAATGAAAAGCTTGATGTTATTAGCATATGCATTCTCATTGTTAAATTTTAATTTTCATTAAGGATTTTTAATTTCTAAAAAATATTTAACATGAAACACTAGCTGTATTTATTAATGGAACACACCGATTCTTAGATTGCATGGAAATTTACAGTTTTTATATTAGTTGTATGTGTCTTTGTATGGATGTTCGAAAGGATTAGGCTTTGCTACATTTAAATTGCCCTCATTAGACTTATTAAAGTTAATTTAATTTGACTTTTTTACTTATTTATGGTATACCCCATTCACTACCCCCCCTCAAGGTCACCTCCTCCCACAATCCTTTCTTCCTCCCATTCTATTTCTCCTCTGGGCTTGCCAGGATCCACCTGGGTTTTATCCCCAACCCTGAATATTCAAATCTCTATGAGGCTATGTGCTTCCTCTCCCACTGAGTCCAGATAAGGTAGCCCAGCTTATAGAACAGATCCTCCCTACAGGCAACAACTTTTCTGATAGTCCCTGCCCCAATTGTTCAGAACCCACATGAAGGCCAAGCTTAACATTTGCTACACATGAACTATGTCCAGCCTGTATATGTTCTTTGGTTGGTGTTTGAGACTGTGAGATCACCCAGGGTACAGGTTAGTTGACTCTGTTGGTTTTCCTCTGGAGTTTCTATCCCCTTTGGGGCCCAAAATCCTTCTTCCTATTCTTCCCTGAGTCCCTACACTCCATCCACTTTTTGGCTGTGGGTTTTTTATCTGTCTGAGTCAGATGCAAGATGGTGACTCTCAGAGGTCAACTCATTTCTGTATGCAAGCATAAAAGAATATCATTAATAGTGTTAGGGTACTTGCCAATAGAATAGGACTCAAGTTGTGCTAGTTATTGGTTGGCCACTCCTTCAGTGTCTATTCAATCTCCTATGCCTGTGTTACTTCTAGACAGAATAACAATTGGGTTGTAAATTTTGTTGGTGGGTTACTTTCTGTATTGCTATAGAAACCCATTGGGGTTCATGTTTGGCTGTAGGAGGTGGCTTCTTCAGGTTCCATATCATTGCCAATTTAGTGTGTCAGAGCCAAAGTCACCTGAATTAGTTCTTGTAGACTTCCCTTATCCCAGATTTGTGTTTATTCCTGAATATACCTCCCACCTACCTCCTCACTCTCAACAGTTGCAGATTTTTATTCATTCTCATGGTCATCTAGCCATCTCATCTGTCTTTTCCTACACTTGATTCTGAACCTCCTATCTCCCTCCCTCTCATTCTAAGCTGCCTCCCTCTAACTTATGACAATTATATTCCCTATTCTATGTAAGATTCAAGCTTCCTTCTTTGGCCTTCTCGTTTAGCTTCTTTGGGTCTGTGGAGTATAGCATGGTACCCATATTTTATGGCTAATATCTACTTATAAGTGAGTACATGCCATGCATGTAATTGTGGGACTAGGTTATCTCACTCAGGATGATATTCTCAAGTTCCATCCATTTAACTACAAATTTCATGATAGCTTGATTTTTTTAATAGCTGAATTCTATTCCATTGTGTAGATTATTAGAGTTTCTTTATCCATTATTCAGTTGAGAGAGATCTAGGTTGTTTCTAGTTTCTGACTATTACAAATAATGTGGCTATAGACATACTTAATCAAGTGTCTTTGTGAAAAGGTGGAGCATCTTTTGGATAAATGCACAGTAGTGGTATACTGGGTCTTGAGGTGGAATTATTCCAAATTTTCTGAGAAACTGCCAAATTGATATCCAAAGTGATTACACAAGTTTGAACTCCCACCGGGAATGGAGGAATGTTCCCCTTGCTATATATCCTTGTCAACATATGCTATCAATTGAGTTTTTGATCTTAGCCATTGTGAGAGGTTTAATATGGAACATCAAAATTGTTTTGATTTATGTTCCCCTGATCACTAAGGACTTTTTACATTTAAGTGTTTCTTAGCCATTATAAATTCCTCTGTTGAGAATTCTGTTTTGTTCTGTACTCCAATTTTCAGTTAGTTTATTTGGGTTGTTGGTGTTGACCTTCTTGTGTTTTTTGTAATTTTTGGATATTATTCCTCTGTCTGATATAATATTGATGATGAAACTTTAAACATATGTCCAATCTGTGTGCTGCCTATTTGTACTATTGACTTTATCATTTGCCTTACTATAGCTTTTCAGTTTGATGAGGTCCATTTATCAATTGTTGATCTTAGCTGTTAGAGCCTGAGGTATTGATGTTCTGTGCAGACACATGTCCATAGTAGCCATGCGTTCCAGGGTATTTCCCACTTTCTCTCCTATAGTTTTATGTTGAAGACCTTGATCCACTGACCTGGATTTGAGTTTATTTTCATTCTTCTGCATGTAGATTTCCAATTAGTTCATAACCAGATTTTTAAGATGCTTTCAGTTTTCCATTGTATGGTATTTGCTTATCAAAAAATCAACTGTTCATAGATGTGTGGGTTTATTTCTAGTTCTTTGATTCAATGACATTTATCAATGTGTGTTTCTGATGCAATACAATGCAGATTTTATCACTATTTCTCTGTATTACAGCCTGAGGTCAGGGATAGATATTGATTCGTCCTGAAGTTGTTTTTTTGTTCAGGATTGTTTGTCCTAGCCTAGGTTTTCTGTTTTTCTATAGGAAGTTGAAAATTCTTCCTTCAAAGTCTATAAAAATTTGTGTTGGAATTTTGATGAAGATTGAAATGAATCTGTAGATTGATTTTGGTAAGATGGTTGCTTTCTCTATGATAATTCTAGCTATCCATGATCATGGGAGATCTCTTTACATCTTTTGTTATCATCTTCAATTTCTTCAGGGACTTGAAATTCTTTTTAAACAGATATTTCACTTACTTGTTTAGAGTTATACCAGATATTTTATATTATTTGTGGCTAATGTAAAAGGTGTTATTTCCTTAATTTTTTTCTCAACCAATTTTTCATTTGTATAAAGGTGGTCCAGCAATTTCTTTGAGTTAAATTTATATTGAGCCCCATTGCTGAAAGTGTTTATCGGCCTTAGGAGTTCTGCAGTAGAAGTTTTAGGCTCGTTTATATATACTATCATTCATCAGCAAGTAGAGATATGTTGACTTTTCCTTTCCAATTCTTATCCCCTTGATTTCATTTAGTTGTCATATTTCTTTGTCTAGAAATACAATATTGAATAGTTAGGGAGAGAGTGGGAAGACTTGTCTTGTCACTAACTGTAGTAGAAATGCATTGTTTTTCTCCATTTAGTTTGATGTTGGCTATTAGCTTGCTGTATATTGCTTTGATTATGTTTACATATGTGCCCTATATCCCCAATTTCTGTAATACCTTTAATGTGAAGGGGTATTGGATTCTATCAAATGCTTTTTCATTGTCTAATGTGTTAATCATGTGATTTTATTCTTTGTTTATATGCTGGATTATATTGATGTTTTTTCATATGTTAAACCAACCATTCTTGCCTCCAGTAAAGTCTATATGATGTTGATGGATGATGTCTTTGATATGTTGTTCCTGGATTCAGTTTGTGTGTATTTTTTGGATCAATGTTAAGGGGAGAAATTGATATGATGTTTTCTTTTGTTGTTCAGTCATTGTGTGGTTTAGGTTTCAGGGTGCCTGGGGCCTCATAGAAATAGTTTGATAGTGTTCCTTCTGTTTCTATTTTGGGAATAGCTTGATGGGTATTGGAATTAGCTCTTCTTTAAAAGTCTGCTAGAATTCTTTACCAAAACCATTTGGCCCTGAGCTTGTTTTGGTTGGGAAAGTCTTAATGTCTTTTGCTATTTCTTTAGGGGTTAATTTTGCATTTAAATAGTTTACCTGATCTTCATTTAAATTTGGTAAGTGGTACCAGTCTAGAAAATTGTCTATTTCATTACGATTTTTCCAATTTTCTGGGGTACAGGTTTTTGAAGTAAGACCTAATGATTCTTTGTATTTCCTCAGTGTCAATTATTATGTATCTTTGTTTACTACTGATTTTGTTTATTTGGGTATTCTCTTTCTGTCTCTTGGTTAATTTGATAAGATCTAACTAGTTGAGTATTTTAAGGAAACAACTCTTCATTTCATTGATTATTTGTATTGTTTGTATTGTTTCCTTTGATTGATTTCATACCTGGTTTTGATTATTTCTTGCCTTTGACTCCTATTTCGTGTGCTTGTTCCTTTTCCTTTTCTAGAGCTTTCAGGTGTGATTTTAAACTGCTATTATGAGAACATTCTAATTTCTTTATTGAGGTACTACAAGCTGGAAACTTTCCTCTTAGGATTGCTTTCATTCTGTCCCATAAATTTGGGTATCTTGTGCCTTCAATTGAATTCTAGAAAGTCTTTAATTTCTTTCTGTATTTCTTTCCTGACCCAGAGATAATGGGGTAGAGAGTTGTACAATTTCCAAGAGTGTGTACACTATCCAGTGTTTCTGTAGTTGTTGAAGTCCTGCTGTAATCAATGTTGGTCTGGTAAGGTACAAGGAGCTATTTCTGTTTCCTTGTATCTGCTGAGGCTTGCTTTGTGACTGATTATGGTCAACTTTCTTTCTGTTTTGGTGAAATACAGTATTGCTGTATGTTATGTCCATTTCAATCATAATGTCTGTTAGTTTGTTTCTGTTTAGATATTTGTATTGATGTCTTGTCAATTGTTGAGAATGGGGTGTTTGAAGATTCCCACTATTAATGTGTTGGGTTCCGTGTGTGATATAAGCTTTAGTGATGTTTCTTTGACAAATGTGGGTGCCCTTGTGTTTGGGGCATTGATGTTCTTAATTGAAATATCATCTTGGTACATTATTTCTTCAATGAGTATGAGGTGTCCTTTTCTATCTCTTTTGAGTATCTTTGGTTGAAAGTCTCTTTTATTAGATATTATGGTGGCATCTCCAGCTTGCTTCATGGGTCCATTTGCTTAGAAAACCTCTCTATAGTACTTTTTTCTGAGGTAATATCTACATTTATGGCTGAGGTGTATTTCTTGTATGCAGCAGAGTGATGGATCCTATTTTCCCATCCATTCTGTCACCTTGTGTATTTTTATTGGTGAATTGGATCCATTGATGTTGAGAAATATTAATGACCAGTGATTGTTATTTCCTGTGGCATCACTCTGCGTGTTTGTCTGTGTGTATGTGTGTGTGTGTGTGTGTGTGTGTGGTGTGCATGTATGTTTCTTATTTGTGATATTAAGGAATTATGTATTTCCTGTGATTTCCTCCATGTAGTTATCCATCTTGGGATTGAGTTTTTCTTCTTGTATTTTCTGTAGGGTTGGATTTTGCATAAATATTGTTTGAATTTGGATTTGCCTTGGAATATCTTGTTTTCTCCATGTATAGTGATTGAGACTTTTGCTGGGTCTAATATTCTAGGTTAGCACCCATGAGTTTTTAGAGTTTGCAAGACATCTTTCCAGGCCCTTCTCTCTTTTGGAGTTCTGTTAAGAACTTAGGGGTAATTGTGATAGGTCTGTCTTTGTATGTTACCTGCATTTTTCCCTTTTTGCTTTTAATATAGCTTCTTTGTTCTGTAGGTTTTGTGTTTTGATTATTATGTAGTGGGAGGAATTTTTTTCTCATCCAGTATAATCTGTGTTGTATAAGCTTCTTTTTTGTTTATAAGCATCTCTTTCTTTAGAATGGGAAAGGTTTTTTTTTTTTTTTTTCATGATTTTGATAAGAACATTTTCTGGGCCTTAGAACTTGGACTTCAGCTTCTTCAGTTTCTGTAAATTTTATGTTAGGTCTTTGCCTAGTATCCCAGATTTCCTGGATATTTTGTGTCAGGAATTTTATAACTTTAGCATATTCTTTAAATGATATGTTGATTCCTTCTATTGAACCTTCTAGGCCTGAGATTATCTCTTCCATCTTCTGTATTCTGTTGGTTATGCTAGCATCTGTAATTCTTCTTTTCTTCCCTAGGTTTTACATTTCCAGGATTTCCTTAGTTTGTGGTTTCTTTATTGATTTTATTTTCAATTTCATGTCTTGCACGGTTCTATGTATTATCTTCACACGTTTAATCGTATTTTCCTGTATGTCTTTAAGGGATTTATTTGTTTCCCCTTTAATAACCTCTATCTCTTTGATCGTATTTTCTTGTGTGTTTTTAAGGGATTTATCCATTTCCTCTTTAAAGTCTTCTCTCATCTTGATAAGATTGAATTTAAGGTCATGTTCTAGAGTTTCAGTTGTGTTATTATATCTAGAGCTTCCTGTAGTGGTGTAGCTGTGCTTTCGGGTGTTATATTTTCCTGGCTCTTGTTGATTGTGTTATTTCCAGGACCCATAGCCACCTAGATGATTTCATTCCCTGGATGTTCTTGTTGTAGTAGGTATTGGGAAGGAGTGTATCTCAATGGTCATGGTGTGGCAGGCCTCTGATGGGTTTCCTTGGGATGTGTGGTTCCAAACCTGCTGTTATATCGTTCAGGGGCATCAGGTCTGATATAGGTGGGCAGGAGGCATCAGGAGGAAGGCGATTCTCCTGGAATGACAGGCTGCTCAGTGCAGCTTGCCTTGGCCCAGAGAGCTTAGCCTGCAGGGAAGTTGGGTGGGTAAAGGATGTTTACCTTTATGGTTCAGGAATCTGATGGAGGTAGAGGAGAGACAGTGGGAGAATTCAGGTCTCCCTGGGCTAGCAGGGTGATCAGGGCAACTTGTCTTGGGCCAGAGGGCTCAGGGAACAGGAGAGATGGATGCAAGAATGGAAGCTTACCTGTATGGAATAGGAATCTGATAGAGGTGCAGGAAAAGCAGCTGGAGAATGGGGTCCCCCTGGGCTGGCAGGCTGGTTCATGCGCTCATTAGACTTTTTTATAGTCTGTGTTTATTTTACTTGTTTAACTTCTATTGCTAGAACTTCCAAGACTACTGTGAATGAAAGTAGAATGTTTGTGAAGCTTTACCATGAACCTGGTATAGGTGATAAATCCCTTGATTTTTTTGAGGATGAATATTAGAGATATGGGCTTTCATATATCCTTTGTTAGATCAAGTCTGAAGCTTGTTCACTCTTTTTATCTCACTAAAAAGTTTTACCAAAACTTTGTATGCATTTATGTAGAATAATTACAAAGATAAAATATTTCCTGAATGGGTAAAACCAAATTTGTATATTAAGAAGGTGAATGTGTGTCTTTGTGAAGAATTAAATCTTGGCTAAATAAGTGAAACTGTAATATAGAACACTGTCAATGTTCTTTGTTTCTACTATTATTTCATTATTTTATTATCCTATTAGTCATCTATAATGCTTCATTTTACTGTGTCATTTTCATGGATATGAATAATTTATTCTAATCATTATTGACCTGTTATACATCATGTGGTACTCAAAGGCTCACTAATTTCTTCTTTTCAAATTGTTCCCCTTCTGGGTTTGTGTTCTTTTTTTTTTATGACTCAATGAATGTCATCAGAATTGGCTACAGGAAAATAGATATGAGTATATTTATAGGAGTATGGAAACCTTACCATAGCTACTAGTGAAGAACATGTTGCAAGAAGAATATGGGTGAATGGTCCTACTTCAAGAATCTATACTTAATTACGCAACAATCCCAGTACCTGTTATTGACTAGCCCCATTATAAGTTGTTGATTAGGGAGAACCCAGAAGAATTCTAGAACAATAAAGATTATTTTCGTGGGTATTGTTTGTTAGCAAGTATATGTTAATAAGATTATTTTTACTAATGTTGCTTTTTAACAGCTGGCTAGCCCATATAGACATTAAAGGTGTTATGTAGGTTGCTGATACAGAACTTGCATCAAATGTCATACTAAGTTGCAACCAGGCTATATAATCACACCAGAGCAATAGTGACAAGTCTACTATGGAGGTAACAAAACTCTCTCTTCTTATCCAATCATCACTCCTAAAGTTGGAATTGGCATTTAGCATGATAAGCACAGTCAAAAGCTTGTGGCTGGGAAAATTATAAGCTAAGTCCTAGTAGGAAATTTACTGCCTTCCTCTTATTAAATGGACATTATATAATGGCCAAATTGTCTTCTCAGTAATAGTGTTTATGGTCCCAGAATAGGGAAGGTCTCAGTTTCAGTCAGAGAGGCTGATTTTGGTTGTGGTCAATGGTAAATGCAAAGACTCACGACTGGTCAAAATACTGAGACTAAATGATGGGTCATCATTTTCATAGTTAATATTTTGACTTTATAATTATCATGTATGGGAATATATATATATATATACACACATACACACACACATTATATACATATAATGTGTGTGTGTGTATGTGTGTGTATGTGTGTCTCTGTGTCTCTCTCTGTGTGTGAGTTTTTGCGTGAAAAAGTGACAGAAATACTTTAAGGACCCTTTCATGATTGCCTGCAAATTCATCCCTAATTATGATGGAGAATACATTTAAAGATTCTTTTTATGGTTGTATTTGAAACTCAGATCAGCAACTAAAACAATTTTTAAAACCACACATCCCAAATATATGCTACTTGGATGCCTAAATATGAAGATATGATAGTAGAAAATAATTTAAAGTCCTTGTCATCCATAATTATTATGTTTTTTAAAACAAAAACTTTATATACACTAAAAAATCAGCTGAAGTTTATAACACAATATTCTTTGTATAAGCAGAGGTATTTTAGGTAGCATGTGCTGGCAGGGTATAATGTGATGCTAATAGTCATCAAATAGTATGTGTCCTATAATCAGAACAAATCTTGAAGTCTCATGTTGAAACACGGGTGGGCACGTCCAGCAACACTTCAGATTTTTTACACATTTGTCTTGCTTTTGAGATAATTTGTATGGTTGTACATTTGGAAACTTCAACTACCGACAGACTTTTAACAAACATACTTTGTTAAGCAAACACATCCAGAGCTATAACCCACAATTAAAAGGTTGTATAGTTTTTTATTTTTAATTTTTTTAAATCACAAATAGATATAGAAATCAATCACATGCATGTTTTTTACACACTGAAGTGACTGAATATTTTATTGTAAATTATGTTAATAGTGAACATCATAATAATTTTGTTGTTGTTGCTATTTCCTTATTTGAAACAAGGTCTCATTCTGTAGCTCAGGTTAACTCCTGATTCATTGTGTTATTCAACCTGGCATAAAACTTTTAGTATTTCGTCCTCAGCCTCTGAAATGCTTGGATTATAGATGTGAGGGTTAGGGATAGGGTTAGGGTTAGGGTTAGGGTTAGGGTTAGGGTTAGGGTTAGGGTTAGGGTTAGGGTTAGGGTTAGGGTTAGAGTTAGTTGAATAAAAATGGTATCCCTGCATCCAAGGAAGAAATATTATTTAGTCATGGTATATTATCTTTTACTATATAGTTGAATTTAATTTATTTGTATTTTGTTGGAGATTTTTTAAAATTTATATTTCTAGTACTAAATAGCCTTCCTTTTTTCTTTCTTGCAATACATTTTAATTGTTACTACAGTAACACTTGTCCTAGAAAATTATATTAAAAGCTTTTCCTATTTTTCAACTTTTGGAAACTAGGCAGATGGATTAGTGTTAATCATTTAAATGCATGTTATAATTCATCAGTGAAATCATATGATCCAAGGCTTTCATTTGTTGGAAAGTTTGCTATTGCTGTGATCAGATCATTCGAATTTTTTGTTTCCTTATGTTTTAGTCTTGGTGGCTTGAGTGTTTACTCTTATTTTCTTGTCACTTATCAAATTTCTCTTGCAAATTTATTTAAATCTTATTTACTTGCTAGTAAAATGAATATTTATGCATTTTGGTGAGTTGATCAAGACTTATTTTATTAATATATTACTGTTATATTTATTTGTAATCTAATCTCATTTTTCTGGCATTCTTACTGGTTTAATTATAATTTTAAAAATTTGAAACTCTATTATAACTTCCAAAAGAAGAGAAAGCAAAGAACTACCGCAGAGGAACTTACCTCTGCAATTTACATGTGCTTGAACTCTCAATGCTTGAAAAACTCAAGAAAGTGTCCCAGGTGCACTATCAGGGGCTTATCCTGCCCTGTCAGGTTGCTTCCTGAAGACTGTATTATAATCCCAGATAGGCAAACATATAATGATGATGTAAAGACCACTGTCCACAAACATGAAACATCTGTTCAAAGCAAATGTCAAACAAACTGAAAGGGAAGAGGAAGGGATGTCCTCATCAAACATCTACTAGAATTATGCCTCCCTGAAGCTCTTTGATCACTCTATTGTTTGTCCAAATGCTTCTATGAAGACTAGTAGAAAAGGTAGTGTATGAGGACTTCTACTGTGAATTGGTTTTTACATTTCTGCTGCAATGAGAATCCAATTCCTAATAAGAACAGCAGTAGATGTGGGAGGAGAAGGGCTAGATTTATTGGGAAAGGAGGGGAAGTGGAAATTGTGATGAAGTTCTCAATAATCCTACTTTCTGAGTGAGATAGTGCTAGGAATGATTTACTTTTACATATTACCTATGTAGGGCAGAGTGGATACATAAGGTTCTGTGAAAATCCTGAGCAGAGAAAGGTTTGCTTCCATATGGTTGCCTTAGGTTTCATATCTTCTTCCTCTGAGTCAGTGCTTTAGGTGAAGTCATTTTCAACATTGGAACACTGACAGCCAATTTTTTTAACATGGAGGTCTAGATAGAACTGCTTTTCTTGGGCTCAACTGGCTTAGTGGAAGGGTCTTTCTATTTCTCTGGCAAAGAGAAGATGTCACTGAACATCATATTGTGTGCTCTGCCACAGTTTTCTGAAACAAGCTGCATCACATGGAGAATTAGTACCTGGCTAAAAACACTCTTCCTGTTGGTTAGATTTATCCATAGGTTGTAAAGTGCCCTAAATCTTCTCTAGAGTCATCTAAGACAACTTCTTAATTGTTGCCTCTTATGGGACAAGCTATTGTTCATCAAAATAGATGAGTGGTGACACGATATGTTTTTTCCAGCAGCTCATCATGTTTCAGGAACCAGTGCCTCAAGACAGTGGTGTTGAAAGGGTCACCAGGATGATAGCATTATCTGAATATCATCTATCATCTTCTCACCAATATTCTCTCTTCTGCACTGAAGAAACAGGTAGGAAAGGGCTTCTTGTATTGAAGCAATTGTAGCATATGGCAGTAGAACTCATGGCAACCAAACTTCAGTAGCTTATGATGTAACTCAAAGAATCCTAAGATAAATGAAAAGATACTCTATTGTATTTGGTCTAATGCCACCTGTGTTGTGTTAATTTGCTTCCCAAAATTGTAAGAGATTCCAAATGTCTACAAGTTAAAAATCTGAGGGAAGCCTGCTGTCAGTTGGATTTGATTGGAAAATAATTTTGACAGTGGCCAATGCCTGGACAGAGAGACAGATTTGGGAACTTTTAGGATTCCTGGGTAAGAGGCCAAGGTAGGAGAGTGATAGTGGGAACAATGGGGAAGGAAGAGACACTAGGCCTGAGAGGTGGTGAAGACTGAGAGATAGTCATGTATGTGCCAGGGAATACAGCTGAAGGGACTGCAGGACTAGTTAGAGTAGAGAGTTTAATAAGTAATAACTCAGGAATATCAGAGAAGTGTATACCAGCCACATGGAGATTAGGAAGTTGCCCAGCCATTAAACTGTTTAAGACATATCCAAATATAAAGTGTGTGTGTGTGTGTGTGTGTGTGTGTGTGTGTGTGTGTGTGTGTTTCATTTTGGAACCCAGAACATTGGGGAGGGTATTAAGGAACACATGCATACCACAGCCACAGCCATTTGAGAAGCATTAATTGATTTCACCTACATTACTCTGGGAAATATCATCCTAAGTGAGGTAACACAATCACAAAAGAATACGCATGGAATGCAATCATTGAAAAGTGGATATTAATTAGCCCTGAAGCTCTGAATACTGAAGATACAATTAGCATATCAAATGATTCCCATGAAGAAGGAAGAAGAGGGTTCTAATCCTGGAAAGGTTTGATCCAGCATTGTAGCGGAGTACCAGGACAGATAAAAAGGAGGGGAAAGATAGGAGAATAGATGGAGAGAAGAGGACTTATTGGACATATGGGGAGGCTGGAACTGGGAAAGGGCAAACTTTTGGATTGTAAACAAAGAATACAGAAATTTAAAATATATATTAAAAAATGTGGTTGAAGAAGAAAAGACATTGTCCTGCACATGGCACTTCAATAGCAGTTGAAATTAGGAATAATGTGGTACATAAAGTCCAGTTGTGTCATAGTGATGGCTGGGTAATTCTTCAGGGAATTACCCATGAACAGAATGACTGATTCCATGTTTATTATACTTGTCTGGAATAAAGTATATCTACTAGTCATTTGCACAATCCTGGTTGTCAGTCCTAAACAAATATATGGATGAGCAACACCAAATTAACTTAGGAAGCTTTATTTATAAATATGTTATACACATGTAACAATAATAATTAAATAACAAGAGTACAAGAAGTTGAGGGGGGGAGTGGGACACAGAGCTGGTGGGAGAAGAAAGAATGAATGAGGTTAGTAAGGTACTTATACTTGAAATTCTCAAAAAATGTAATATAAATAAAATTTAAAAATAAAAAGAACAGCCAGTAGTAAAACAAATCCAGTTTAGCCTTAGAAGCAGCAATTTTGGATGAATGTGTTGTCAAGGATTACCCAGTTTCATCTTTAGTTTCAATATAAACCTACTACAAATTAGACTCATCTGAATAGTGAGCATTTCCTGAATAATAGCCTTGATTGACTTCATTGAAATGGGAAGAACCACCCTGATTATGGGCAACACCTTCTGGCAACAGTTCACATTAAGGGTATGGTAGAAAATAAAATCATTAATTTTTATTTTTATTTTTTGCATTAGATTGGGACAAATAAGGCACTTCATATTTTGGACTGAATAACTACTGGTTCTCATCAAAGTGTAAGTGACTGCTATTGTGGGACTACTCTTATTGAGGCATCATTTAGCCTACTGGGTTTATAGGTTATCTGGCGTAGCTAGGCTATTACTATTTTAAATAAGATCTCAATTTTGGGGAATTTTTTTGTAATTTTATGATACCAGGTGATGCTAGTTATGGGTATTTGAAAGAAAAATAAAAAATATATATGTACACTGTGATTTCAGATTACATACATGTTCAAAGAATCTTTCTTTATAATATCAGAGACTATGAACAACTCAAAGTTTTCTGTGCTTATTATTTCCTTTTTTATTAGATATATTCTTTATTTACATTTCAAATGATTTCACCTTTCCTGGTCCCCCCTCCAAAATTCCCATAAACTATCTCCCCTCCACCATTCCCTAATCAACCCCCTTCAGCTTCCCTGGCCTGGTATTCCCCTACACTGTTGCATGGAGTCTTTCCAGGACCAGAGGCCTCACCTTCCTTCTTGGGCATCATTTGATATGTGAATTGTGAATTGTGTCTTGGGTATTCCAAGCTTATTTTGTTCCTCTAGATAAATCTGACTAAACTAATCAATGATATGTTATCAGGACAAAATAGATGAACTGAGAAGTTCATTAGAAGAGTGGACTTCTGCAAAGATATAGATTGTGAAGAGACAAGTGCAGAGATATTTTGAGATTGATATGTGCTGGCACTAGAATGAATTGTGGTATTACCCTTGTTAGACAAACTCTTGAATATTATTTAGTAGAGCTTCCTTTGAATGTTGGGTATGAGGCCAGAAGTTTGTGGAGATTTTCTTCACTAGAATAGCTTACAAATCAAGGGCTCATGACTTGAAGGTAATGTATCATATCTTTCCAAAAGAGTTTCAATTTTTGTATCATATCAACATTCTGGAGTAGAGTGAGTCACAAGGCCCCATGTGACTATCATACACTCTATGAACTATTCGCATAGCAACAAGAAACAGAACTCAACTTTGTTCTGCTGAAGAACCAAGAGTTGAGTGGCCTCTAATGGTTGTACATAATGAGTTGAAATAGGTAATAAAACAAACATGGAACTAATGATCTTTGTCCATTTCCTGTGCTCTGTCAAGATATTCATAATAATTTCTGCCAATCAGATATTTTCAGCTATAATATCTGCAACCAATTTCCTTGAAGTCAGAAAACACCATCAGCTTCTAGATTCCCACTCTTTACTAGTTTCTATAGCAACTACACCTACAGAATGGAGTAGGTATCATGTAAATTCAAATAATTTTCCATAGGTTGCTGGTTAATCTTATCTATGAAAATGTTCATGACATTATGGCTCAACAAAGCCATGTCCTGCAAACACTTTTAGACTTGGGCATAGTCAGTGAGACTATAGCTTAGATGCTCTGGCAAGGAAAACTTCAAGGGAGTGAGTGGGCAAAAGTTTTGGAAACTGAGAACTCTATCACTAAAGAAAAACAAAAGAAACAAGTAGAGATGGAGGGAGCAGGGACTCAGACTATTTATGGTTCAGTTCTGTGTACTACTCTTTTATGTGGAGAAATAGAAGACTGAATTGGATAAGGTTAGTTGATACTTCTAGAGTGAACTTGCTGAGGAAAGTTATTAATTTTAAAGATAGACTAAAAGTCTTAAAAGCACCATGTGGGAATGAAGGCACCATTGCCACTCTTATGGAAGTGGTAGGAAAATTCTAGGATTTAAAAGATTCTGAGGTAGGAACCGAATTTCTACTTTTAGGGGTATAAATGAGTTTGGGTACTGACAAGAGGAGTAGGAACACTTGTTCACTGCCATCTTTTTTTTTCACCTGCTGTCTCCTGAGGGTTTTTTTTTTTTAATTATTTTATATATATATATAATATATTCTTGTTTACAATCCAAAAGCTTTCCCCTGTCCCAGTTTCCCCCTCCCCATATGTCCCATAAGTCCTCTTCTCTCCATCTATTCTCCTATCTTTTCCCCTCCCTTTTCTCTGTCCTGGTACTCCCCTACAATGCTGGTTCACTGCCATCTTAGGCATTGAGTGACAGGGGCTTTTTTTGACTCAGACAACTCACTGGTAATAATGAGACAAACAAAAAGGATCTTCTCCCTATGTCATACAGAGGCAATCACATCCATACTGGTGGTGCCAGATTAAAAGCAACAAAGTAGACAGGAACATGCTTTTATTCTAAATGTTATATCCGACCTTCTAGGTTAAGTCATCTTTGTTTGTCTTTTGATAGCTCTATAAGTTACAAAGGAAAACTATTTATTGGAAAGCTTCCAGTTTTATCTTCATTAAATTTCTAATTAGTACTTCATTGACACAGTGAATAATTTTTGTTACACTATTATATTTTTGTTTGTTGTCATACAATTTATATAATTTTTTAATACACTGCTCATTAACAAACAACTGTTAATTGCAAGACATGGAGAATTTTTTTAGATTTTCTTTATGTGGATGATTTCTTGTTTTATACCAAGAAATAGATAGCATTATTTCAATATTCTTCAATTTCTACATAAATTTAATGAGACAAAACTCACATACTCTGCTTTAAAAAAGTGAGGTGAGAATATCTGAGAATAATGGATATCTTTCCAAGACTTTTAACCTGACAGGGCGCTAAATTTTGTCAAATGCTTTTTCAGCATCTAATGAAATGACCATGTGTTTTCTTTTTTTTTGGGTTTGTTTTTATAGTAGAATACTTGATGGATTTTCATATATTGAACTATCCCTTGATCCCTGGGTTGAAGTCTACTTGATCACGGTGGATTATCATTTTAATGTTTTCTTGGATTCGGTTGGCAAGAATTTTTTTGTTGTTTTTTATTGTTTGTTTTTTGTTTGTTTGTTTGTTTTCCCCTGAGACAGGTTTCTCTCTATAGCCCTGGCTGCCTTGGAACTCACTCTGTAGACCAGGCTGGCCTCAAACTCAGAAATCCACCTGCCTCTGCCTCCCAAGTGCTGGGAATTAAAGGTGTGTGCCACCACCGCCTGGCTGGTTGGCAAGAATTTTATTAAATATTTTTGCATCAAAATATTCATAAGAGAAATTGGTCTAAAGTTCTCATTCTTTGTTGAGTCTTTGTGTTGTTTAGATATCAGAGTAATTGTGGCTTTATAAAACCAGTTGGGTAGTGTTCCTTCTGTTTAAATTTTGTGGAATAGTTTGAAGAGTATTGGTGTTAAGTCTTCTTTGAAGGTCTGGTAGAACTCTACATTGAAACCATCTGGTCCTGAATTTTTATTTTGTTTGTTTGGTTTTTTTTGTTGGATGGGAGATTATTAATGGCTGCTTCTATTTCTTTAGAGGTTATGGGATTATTTAGCTCATTTATCTGATCCTGATTTAACTTTGGTAAATGATATCTGTATAGAAAATTATTAATTTCCTCTAGATTTTCCACTTTCTTTGAATATAGGCTTTTATAGTAGGATCTGATGATTTTTTTTTGATTTCCTCAGTATCTGTTGTTGTGTCTCCCTTTTCATTTCTGATTTTGCTAATTTGGATACTGTCTCTGTGCCCTCTTGTTAGTTTTGCTAAGGGTTTACCTATCTTCTTGTTTTTTTCAAAGAACCAGCTCCTGGCTTGGTTGATTATGATGGTAGTAAAAGATGGAATCAGTAGCACTAGTAGTAGCACTGGCAACAATAATATAAATTGCAGGAACAGCAGGAATAAAAGTGAGCAGGCAATAATTAGCTACTATCCTGTGAATCTCCTTATATCTAATTGCTGGACATTGTTAGTAGAAGGAAAACATGGAAAATCCAGTCTTTCTTGATTTCAGATGTAATAAAATTGACAACTATGTCTAATTAGTCACAATAAGTAAGCATATATATGATTTAATAAGTGATTTGTTTCTAAATATTCTTCAGTTAAAAGTACATGAAGTACATATAAAATATAAAATATATAAAATATATAAAATATATAAAATATAGTAGCAAGATTAACTTATTTTATTTGATCTATATCAAACATTTAGAATTGTTTCTTTTAAAATTGTAAATGGAATATTAAGAACAATATTGTTTAACATGTTGCTAGTTTCATGAATATTTTGACACATATACTGTACATGAATAATTTATATTTATTAAATATAAATAATTACATACTTATATTATTATAAATAATTGTATAAGTAATTATATTATAGATAATTATTTTTAGTGTTGTACATCATGATTTGATTATATTGATGTTCCTTTCTGCCAACTTGTTCCAGATCTTTCCCCCTTTCTTACACGTCTAAATTTGTGTCTTTTTCCTTAACTCATGATGAATAACTTATACTACCAAATAATCTTGGATATGTTGTCTTCCAGTGAAGCATGATATATATAATAACAGATATAAAGGCAATACTTTATGTAATATCTGTATTATTTAGGGATATTTTGTGAATTGAAAATATTTGCACACTTATTTTAATTCTTTAAATATTCAGTACTAGATACTACAAGTGTTGCTTTCAAATATAAAATAAACAAAGGCCTTACATTTGTTCAACTATTCAATAATTATTTCATATTAAAAAGCTTTTACTTAATTTACCTAATATTTACATCATTATAATATTGAGAGAAATGGAGTTTCATGAATGCCTACATTTTAAAAATTATTATATTTCCTCTTTATTATGAATTATCTATACTACAAACAAGATTAGTTTTAGAAGTAATGATCCTGGATATTAAAGTACTTGACATTTAAGTATTTCCAGCAATGAAAATATGAAAAGAGCCTTGAAAGCACAGAAAAAAATGGTCATATACTATAAGTAACACGGTCAAGAATATTTTTCTTTATTTTTCATGTTATGATATTTTCAACTAAAACAAGTTTACAGTAAGACACATTGTGAAAAAAGACAGTGTTTTTTTTTAGAAATTCTATAAAACCAATTAAGAGGGTAGAGTAATTTGAAATAAAGATAAACAGGAAAATTCCTTATAAATATGACTGCTGACAGATGATAGAAGTGAGGCATTGGCAAGATTTCTAAGAATCATATTAAACATTTTTTTCTACAAAATATAACAATGTGTTGTTTGTGAGTTAATATAGTTACCAGTCAGAATAAATCAATGAATAAACTTATGACAACACAGTGGAGCAAAAGACAAAACAATGTAATTTTTAAAACAATTATATATGCTGAATCTGAGAAAACCTTGATATGAGACATCTAGAGATAAAGAACAGGAAAAATGTCAAGATATATAAAAAAGAATCATGTTGAGTGTCTCTTTATTAAAAGAGTATAGGTAGCACTATGAATGAAAGTATTCATCACTGAGGTTAGCCACAAGCTTTGTCATTGTAGATAGGAAAAACATACTTAGGATTCTAAAGTAAAATTTTCTTTACTCCAGGAGCTCAGTTACTACCTTTCCAAAATCAACAGGCTCCACTTACCAGAGACCCACAGTGAATAAATATTCATACACATTGTAGATTCTTATTCTGTGTTTATAGAAAACATGCTAACATTTCAGACTTTCCTGATATATTTATATAACATGTTAACATGCTCAAAACTACAGAATCCCTCTTGATGATGACCTATGATTTTTTGACCTTGAAGTTCTTGTCACTATAGATATGAGTGGTTTTAAATACAGCTCTGATATCTGATATTAACTTTGCCCTTGAAGAGCTGGCAGATGTTTTGCAATCTCCAAGAGATCACAGATGCCAGCCCAAACTACTATACCCAGCAATCACCATAGATGGGGAAAATAAGATCTTCAGTAAGAAAACCAAATTTAAATAATATCTATCCACAAAAAAATGTCCTTATAAATGCACTACAAGTAAAAAATTAACACAAGGAGGTTAACTACACCCAAGAAAACCAGGAAATAAAAATTCTAAATCAGCAAAACCAAATAACACACATGCACTCATGTATGTATACACAAACACACAAACACACACACACATGCACACATACACACATGCACACACATGCACACATACACACATGCACACACATGCACATGCAAACACATACACACTCAAACACACACACACACACACACACACACACACACACACACACACAATCACCACCAGCATCAAAATAACAGGAACTATCATTCATCACTGATATCTCTCACAATCAGCGAACCCAATTCACCAATATAAAGACACAGGTAGAAAGGATAAATAAAGAGAATCCATCATTCTGATGCATTCAAAAAACTTACCTCAGCATCAAAGATAGACATTACTTCAGAATAAAAGGCTATAAAAAGATTTTCAAAGAAATTCAACCTAAGAAGTAAGGAAGAGTAACCATTCTAATATCTAGTAAATAGACTGCTAACCAAAATAAAACAAAAGAGATGTGAAAGGATATTATAAACACATCAAAGGCAAAGTCTACCAAGATGACACCTCAATTCTGAACATCTATAAGTCAAATGCAAGGACATTCACATTCACATTTATAAAGGAACATTACTAAAGCTCCAATCATACCTTGAGCTCCACAGATTAATAGTAGGATATTTCAACACCTGACTCTTATCAATGGACAGGTCACACAGACTGAAACATAGCAAAGAAATATTGAAATTTAAATAATATCTATTCATATAATATGAATCAAACAACTAATAGTTATCTATAAAACATATTGTGAAAACATACACACACACACACACACACACACACACACACAATCATACACATAATACTTTCTTCTCAGTACCTCATGGAACATTCTCAGAAATTCACCATATTCTTGGTAACAAAACAAGTCTCAATATAAACAAAAAATTAAAATAACCTTCTGCATTGTATAAGTTCACCATGAATTGAAACTCTACTTCAATAAGAATAGAAACCGCAGAAAGCCTATAAACCTTTGGTGACTGAGCAACTGTCTACTCAATGACCACTGAGCCAGGGATGAAAATAAAAGAAATTGAAGTCTTTGTAGAGTTCAATGAAAATGAGTATACAACATACACAAAACTATGAGTCTGAATGAAAGCAGTGCTAAGCTGTGGTTTGTATTGGGGGCACTGTGAGCTCATATTGACTTATCAGTGAATACATACCATTTGTGTTCTTTTGTGTCTGGATTACTTCACTCAGTAAGATATTTTCCAATTTCTCCCATTTTCATATTTCATGAAATCATTGTTTTTAATAGCTGAGTAGTACATCATTGTGCAAATGTACCACATTTTCTGTATCCATTCTTCTGTTAAGGGACTTCAGGGTTGTTTCCAGCTTCTGGTTATTATAAATAAGGCTGCTATAAGCACACAACCCACAGACCATATAAAGCTTAGAAGGAAGGAAGACTAAGGTGTATATGCTTCAGTCCTGTATTGAGGGGAAAACAGGATGATCATTGGAGGTAGAGGGCGGGGAAAATGGGAGGGAGAGAGGAAGGGGAGGAAATAAAGGGGGCAGTATCAGGTCCTGGAGGGAGAAAGGAAAGAGGTACAGAGGGTCAGGAAAACAAATAAATATATGTAGCAGTGGCGCATAAAGAACTAGGGAGAGCCACTGGAGGGTCTCAGACACCAGGGAAGCAAGATACTCCTAGGACCCAATGGGGAGGATTTTAGCAGAGATGAGGAGATAGAACCTGTAGAGATTACCTCCAGTAGATAAGCATGTGCCCCTGGTCAAGGGATGGGAACATTCACACATCTCAAAGTTTTTAACCCAGAAATGTTCTTGTCCAAAAGAAAGACAGTGATAAAAATAGAGCAGAGACTGAAGGATGGGCCATACTGGAACTGTCACACCTGGGGATCCCTCCAGTATGCACACATCAAATCCAACAAGGTTGCTGTTGCCAATAGGCACTTGCTGACAGGAACCTGGTATGGCTATTCCTTTGGAGGTTCTGTCAGCAACTGACCAATGCAGATATACATATTTGGAGCCAATCATCTGACTGAGCTTAGAGACCCCTGTGGGGGATCTGGCAGAAGGACTGGAGGGACAGAGGGGGATTGTAATCTACCAGGAAGAACAATGTCAGCTGGCCAAACTGCCCAGTGCTCCCAGGGACTAGATCATCAACAAAAGTGTGTACAGGGCTCCAGATACATATGTAGCAGAAACCTTGTCTTATGGACTTCTCTGACATGGAAGGAGAGTCCTTTGGTCTTATGAGGTTTCATGCTCAAGTGTATAGATATGCTGGAACAGTATGGCAGAAGATAGTGGGTAGGTAGGGGAGTACTCTCATAGAGGGAACTGGGAGCGGGGAGAGGGGAGAGAATGTATGTATAATGGAGAGATTATAGAGGGGTAATGAGGAAGTTGGATATCATTTGTGATGTAAACTAATGAAATGATTAATAAAATATTTACCCCCCCCCCCCACAAAAAAAAAACAGTGCTACAAAGAAATTTCATGGCACTAAGTGCCTGCATGAAGAAATTAGTGAGATTTCATACTAGGGACTTAAGAGCACACATGAAATCTCTAGAACAAAAAGAGTAAACACACCCAGCAGGAATAGAACACAGGAAATAATCAACCTCGAGGTGAAATCAATAAATTAGAAAAAAAATTTAATAAAACAAAGCATCTAGAAAACCAAGAGCTGATTCTTTGAGAAAATCAACAAGATAGACTAAATCTTATCCAGTCTATCTAAAAGGCAGAAAGATCATAACAAAATCAACAAAATCCAAAAGGAAAAGGTGGGTTATAACAAAAGAGACTAACAAAATCACAAGAATCATTAGCTCTTATATCATAAACATATACTCTACAAAATTGACAAGTCCAAACAATGTGGATAATTGTCTTGATGTATACTACCTGCCAAAGTTAAATCAAGATTATGTAAAATACATAAATAGATGTGCAACAGGCATGGGTCCAAATGGTTTTAGTGCAGAATTCTATCCGACTTTAATAGAACAGCTAACACCAATACTCCTCAAATCATTCTACAAAATAGAAACAAAAGACTCATTCTATGAAGCCACAGTCACCTTGATACCTAAATAACACAAAGACTCAACAAAAAAAAAAAATACAATTTAAGACTGAATTCTCTTAAGAACATTGACATAAAAATACTCAACATATTGACAAACCAAATCCAAGAACACATCAAAATTATCATATACCTTAATTAAGTATGCTTCATTCTAGAAATGCATGCATGATTCAAAATTCAAAAATCTATCAATGTACTCCACCACATAACCAAACTGAAAAAAAATCACTTGATCATCTCATTAGATGCTGAAAAGCATTTTACAATATCCAATACCTCTTCATGAGAAAAGTCTAAAGACTGATGAGAAATAAAAGGTGTATATCTAAACATAATAAAAGATATATGCAACATGATGGTAGCCAACATCAAATTAAATAGAAAAATAAATAAACCCACTAAAATCAGGGATAAAACAAAGATGTCTACACTCTCCATATCTATGCAATAAAGTACTTGAAGATTTAGATAGAATAATAAGACAACTAAAGAATATCAAAGGGATAAAAATTGAAATGCAAGAAGTCAAAATATTTCTGTTTGTACATAGTCTGGTAGTTTATGTTCATCACGCAAATGCTCTACCAGAAAACTCTTACATCTGACAAATGTCTTTAGCAACAGAGTTGCTAAAAGACATATACAAAGTTAACTAAAAAATATAATAGCAGTTCATTATATAACCAATAAGTGGGCTGAGAAAGAAACTAGAGGAACAACACAATTCATAATTGCCACAAGTGATACAAAATATCTTGGTATAATTCTAACAAGAATGTAAAAGATATGTATGACAAATACTTCATTAAAAAAAGAAACTGAGAAAGATACCTGATGAAAGAGATGGAAAGATCTCTCATGATCATGGATACATAGGATTAGAAATAAGAAAAAATATCTATCTTACCAAAAGTAATATACAGATTCAATGCAATTCCCATCAATATTCCAACAAAATTACAGACCTTGAAAGAACAATGAGCAACTTTATAAACAAAAGCAGAGGATAGTGAAAATAATCCTGTACAATAAAAGAATTTCTATTGATATCACAATCCATCATTTCCAGTTCTACTACAGAGAAATGGTAATAAAAAGTACATGATGTTGGTGCTAAAATAGAAAATATCATCAGTGAAATAAAATCAATGACATAGACATAATCATACACACCTAGAGATACTTAATTTTGACAAGGAAACCAAACTATACAATGGTAGAGAAAAAGGCATCTAAAAATGTTCCTGACCTAACTCAATGTCTCCTTGTAGAATAATATGAACAGACCCATATCTATCACTCTACACAAAATTCAAATGTAAGTGGATCAAAGATCTCAACATAAAAGCAGATAAATTATATCTAGTAGAAGAAAAAGAGGAGGATAACCTTGAACATATTGGCTCAGGAGAAAACTCACTGAACTGAACAACAGCTCAGGCACTAGGATCAACAGTTAATGAATAGGACCTCATGTAAGTGTGGAGATTCTCTAAACCACAGGACACTGTCAAAGGAACAAAATGGGAGCCAAAAGAATAGACAAAAATATATTCAATATCTCTACATCTGACAGAGGGCTGATATACAAAGTATGTAAAGAATTCAACAAATTAGACACCAACAAAGCACATAACACAATTAAGAATAGGGTAAATAATTAAACTGAATTCTTAAAAGAATAGTCTAATGACTGAGAAGCACTGAAAGGAATACTCAGCAACTCCAATCATCAGGAAAATGCAAATCAAAACAACTATGAGATTCCATTTTATACCTATCATAATGGCTTAAATCAAAAATTCAAGCTACAGCTCATGCCTGACTTTGATTCCTTTTCTTCTAACTGGGCTGCCTTATCTAGTCTCAACAGGAGATGTTTCTAGTCCCTTTATAACTTGATATGCCAAGGTTGGTTTATATCCATGGGGAGGGGGGGTTGTGGAGGGCCTGGCAGGACAGGATGAAGAGGAAAACTAAAATCAGAATATAAAGTTAATAAGTAAGCTAGTTAGTAATAAAAATGAAGTTGCCATGGTCATGATATCTCTTCACAGCAATAAAAACAACCTAACTAATACTGTCATTAAAGATTGCAGCAATTATTGTTCAATACTGTCTTCAGTTTACATGACCTCATAAAGACTATGGTAGTGCCCTGTTTTTACAGCAAAATATGCTACACTTCAGAAAAAATATATTATATTATTCACCCACAGAAAAATCAATTCTTCAACCAAAATCAGGGTGTAAGTTATGGAAGAATGAGCTGATTGTTTCATAAAATGCAGATGTATTAAAGTGATGGTATTCTGTTTTCTAAGATCCATGTTTTCACTAGCCTTAAATAGTTGGCTATGTTCCTAGAAGCATGCATGATTTACTTTCTATTGAGTGGGTCTTAAGTGCAACTAGATAGCTTTTGGTTATTGCCCATATTTTAGTGCTACTGCTGAACTTTTAGAGATACCTTACCATGTTAGTAAAAGTTTTGGCTTATAGGTGTCACAGTTTCATATTATTATTTATTTATTCCCTCTCTTAGCAGTTTTCATAGTACTTTCTGGTAAACCTAGACCACAGGAAGGAGGCCTTCAACTTGTAAATTATCCTTATAACCACAGATAAATTTAGTGCACACCCTCATCAAAGAAGCTTTTATTTACAGCAAATGGAGACTATTACAGAAAAGCAAAGCAGTTTGTAATTCAAAGATTCACCTGTTGGGTGGAACACAGTCTAACAGATACTTCTACCAGACATCTTGTCTGCTCACTGCTGAGGGGATATCTTTGAACAGTAGATGAAAAGATGGTAAGAGTAGAGGACAAGAGATTCTGCTTTATATTGCATTTTTAAAAATAGCTAAGAAACTTCATTCATTATATTTAAACAATACTGAAAAGTGATGATATAAATTCACACAATAATGTAAAATGGAGGTATCTCAAGAGGACCTAATTTTAGATAAAAGTCTACATGTAATTAATAGCTGTTGAGAGACTGATAATTAGCCTTTCCCAGGGAAGATCTTATAATTATTATCTAGTTAAAGACTGGTCAGCTGAGCTAGAGAGATGGCTCAGAGGTTAAGAGCACGAATAGCTCTTCCAGAGGTCCTGAATTCAAATCCCAGGAACCACATGTTGGCTCCCAACAATTTGTAAATAAATAAATAAATAAATAAGATGGTCAGCCTTGAAATCATATATATATATATATATATATATATATATATATATATATATATATATATATATATATGCCATACTAAACACATTTGTATATATAACTTATAAAATATGGGTTGTTGTTATTTATTCATTTCTACACATGAACAAGAATATTAATCAAAAATAAGGCATTAGTTTGAGATGGAATGGGAAAGGCATGGAAGATTTCAGGGAGTGGGACATGGGAGTTGTTGGATGGAAGACAGGGATGTGGAAAGTGATGCAATTATATTCAATTAAAATTTTAATAAAAACTTAAAATACTATATCTTCAAAATACAGATGTAAAAGCAGGTAAGAACAAAACATAAAATTAAAGTAAAAATATCATTTCTAATAAAGTAACACTTTTCTAGAAACTAACATTAAGTAATGAATATTATAATTTGTCTAACCAACAAAACAAATTGTTTTAAGAAAGCCCAGAAAACATCTTTTAAAAAAGAAAACATAAGCTCCAAATATTTAGATTTGAGTATAAAACTTAGAGGAAGTGAAGAAGCCAGGGAATTAGCAAGAGATAGTGTGAGGTGTTGGAGAGAAGCTCTTGCAAGTATACTGTCTTAGTCAGGGTTTCTATTCCTGCACAACATCATGACCAAGAAACAAGTTGGGGAGGAAAGGGTTTATTAAGCTTACACTTCCACATTGCTGTTCATCACTAAAGGAAGTCAGGACTGGAACTCAAGCAGGTCAGGAAGCAGGAGCTGATGGAGAGGCCATGGAGGGATGTTTCTTACTGGCTTGCTTTCCCTGGCTTGCTCAGCCTGCTCTCTTATAGAACCCAAGATTACCAGCCCAAAGGTGGTACCACCCACAAGGAGCCCTCCACCCTGATCTCTAATTGGGAAAATACCTCACAGTTGGATCTCATGGAGGCACTTCCCCAACTGAAACTCCTTTCTCTGTGATAACTCCAGTCTGTGTCAAGTTGACACAAAATACTAGCCAGTACAATTGACCCCTTGTCAACTTGACACACAAACACATCATATTAAACCTCAACCCTTACTTTCTTATTCATCCCCAAGATCTAAATTACTTTAAAAGTCCCACAGTCTTTACACATTAAAAGTTCAATCACTTCAAAATGTCCAATATCTTTAAAATTCAAAGTCTTTTAAACATTCAAAGTCTCTCAACTGTGGGCTCCACTAAAATACTTTCTTCCTTCAAGAGGGAAACATATCAGGGCACAGTCACAACCAAAAGCAAAACTCAAACTCCAATGGTTTAATGTCTGGTTTCCAACTCACAATCTTCCGGGTTCCTCCAAGGGCATGGGTCACTTCTCCAGCTCTGCCCTTTGTAGCACACAGCGTGTCTTCTAGGCTCCAGCTGCCTGTTCTCCACTGCTGCTGCTGTTCTTGGTGGTCATCGCATGGTACTGGCATCTCCAAAATGCTGCTATCTTCCCCTGTAATTAGGCTTCACCAATAGAGCAAAACTCAAACTCCAAATTATATTAGAATATAGGTGCTGAGAAATGGGAAAAAGTAATAATGATCATGGCTTGACTTGAGAGGTGGGAAGAGGATAATACAAAATGATACAGAAGGATGGGAGATATAAGTGAGCCACTAATATCAAGAAAGCATATGGAACACAAAGGAGATTCAGATATTCTATGGATGAAGTTTCAATTGAACAATCAAAAGAGAAATCCTTGAAAATAAAGTATAAATTATTGAAAACATATTAGTCTTACTTATTTGGGTTTGACATTGTATTTTCACTTATATGCAGACAGTTTGGAATTAAAATTATTAAATCTAAAACTTCACAAATAAAGAAATCATCATTTTGAAGGCAGTGACTATTCTGAGTGGTATCATGTACCATTATATCATTTCTCCTATATCCCTTACACTTGACACCCCCTCATAATTGGTAGATTAATCATCATTTTTCATACAATCCACATTAGAGGCAACACTGATTCTACAGTCACTTAGGTCACTCAAATTTTACCAAAGTTGTCATAGTATTTAAGTTTTTTTTCTGTTTAGGTGAGATTCATTGTATTTGAAAATGGCTACAAAGTGTTGGTCAAGAGGTACTTACTGAATGTACCTAGTGTAGTGCTTCCTTTAAGTTCCAGTCAGCAATTGAACAATTAGAGTCAACCATCAGACTGAACTCAGGGAACCTGGTAGGGGAGCTGACAGAAGAACTAGAGGAGCTGAGGAGGATTGCAACCCCATTTGAAGAACAACATAGGAAGGGCTGACCACCCAGTTTTACCAGACACTAGAACAAAACCAAGGAGTGTACCTAGGTGGATTCATGGCTCCAGATACATATGTAGCAGAAGTTGGCCTGGCCTGACAGAAATGGGAGAGGAAGCCCTTGGTCTCGGGATGGTTTTATGCCCCAAAGTAAGGGGATGCTGGACTGGTGAGGCAGGAGAGGGTGGGTGGGTGGTGGAGCTCCCTACTACATGCAAAGGGAAGGGGGAGTGGCTTTGGTGGAGGAGTAACCGAGGAGGATATCATTTAGATGTAAAAGCATGCAATGATTAATTAAAAAATGGCCACAAAGAGTAACTCTAATAGGAAATAGTAAAGCCTCAAGGCATGTATGAAAATGAAATTTGTTTAGAATTTCACATTGTACCTAATTTCAATCATGTAGTCGAGGATTTTTACAATGTATATACATGGATGAGTTCAAGTACCAGGCAAAGGTCAACAACAACAACAACAACAACTACTACTACTACAAAATGCCAAAGTTTCATGGTTGAGTACTAAGAGAATTGTCTTTAGCATAGTAGGAGAAAACAGAAGGGAGAAGGACAGACTGTTTAAGGAAATAAAAATGATTGAAAATTTTCTAGATTTGTGAACAATTTACTGTTAGTTTTCTTGGCACTTCAACCTGTTGTAAATCTTTATATCAACCACTGTACTCTGAAGAGAGAAATTTCTCTGATGAGGACTGAAAGATCTGCTACTCTAAGGGCAGAAAGATAAATATTTAGAAACTACTTTGAAATTCTGCCCATTTAGAAAAATGAGACTAGATATGAACAGTTATTAAACAAAAGGCAAAACAACCCTCAACCTCTGCAAAGTATAGTACTGTCCAGTATAAAGAATAAGCTACAATTTAGCCATACATTTCTAAACAATTAATTAATTAATTGCATCCCAGTTGTTGCCCCTTTGTACTGGTATCCCTCAAAGAATTCCTACCCACATCCTTCTCTCCATTTACATCTGAGACACAGCCTTTTCAATTTCTCCCCACCATGGTTCGGCCTAGTCTCTCCAGGATAAGACACATCCATTCCAACTGAAGCCAGACATGATAGCCCTCTCTTCTCTATGTGTCAAGGCCCTCCAACAATCCCACCTATGCTCTTTGGTTGGTGGCTTAGTCTCTGGGAGTTGCCAGTGGTCCAGGTTAATTGAAATTGTTGACCTTCATGTGAGGTTGCCATCTTTGTCTTTCAGGGCCATCAGTCCTTCTCCTAACTCTTCAAAGTGTTCTGCAACCTCTGTTCAATGTTTGTTCAGTGTTTGTGTGTATATTTGTATCAATATCAACCAGATGCTGGGTAAATCCTCTCAGACGGCTGCTATACTAGGGTCCTTACTGCAAGTACAACACAGCATCATTAATAGTGTGAGGGACTGGTGCCAGCCCATTGGTTATGTCTCAAAAGGGGCTGATCATGGTTCAGCCATTCCTTCAATCTCTGTTCTGTCTTTGCCCCTGCATTTCTTTTAGACAGGAACAATTATGGGTCAAAATATTTGTAGATAGGTTGCTGTTCCCAGTCCTACAACTGGGTACTGTCTGTTTTCAGGAGGTGGTCTCTTCCAGTTCCAGTCTCCTCCACCTTAGGAGACTAAGATCACCTGTATTGACTCCTGAGAGATTCATCAAAGTTTCTGGGACTTCCTATAGAATTTCCCCATCCAGGACCCCTGGCAGCAGCTTATTTCCATTTATTCTTCTGGCCCTCTGAGCTTCTTTTGTCTCCTGGCAAACCTGAACCTGCTGTCCTTTTCTCTTCTCCTCCCATATACAAGCCCCTCTTCCCTCTGCCTCCCAACACTATTTCAGTCCCCCTTCTAAGTGGGATTACAGAATCTTTACTTAGTCCTTCCTTCTTGTTAAGCATATTACTATCTGGTTGTATCATGGTTATTCTGTAATTTTTGGCTAACATCCATGATCAGTGAGTACATACCATGCATGTCCTTTTGGGACTGTTTAATTCCATCCATTTGTCTCCAATATTTATGACTTCTTTGTGGTTAATTGTACAAATGTATCCATATTCTGTATCCATTCTTTTGTTGAGGATCATGTGGGTTGCTTTCAGTATCTGGCAATTAGGAATAATTACAAGTTTACAATTCCACCAGGAATGAAAGAGTGTTCCCCTTTAAACACATCCTCAACAGCACATATTGACCCTTGAAATTTTTTATCATAGCTATTATGATTAGTCTAAGGTAGATTGTCAGGGTCAATTTTATTTCCATTCTTATGATAGTCAGGATGTTAAACATTTCTTTAATTGCTTCTTGGCCATTCCAGATTCCACTGTCAAGAATTTTCTGCTTAATTCTGTACCCCATTCTCTGACTGGTTTCTTTGGCTTGTTGAAGTCTAACTTCTTATGTTCTTCATATATTTTGGATATTAGCCTTCTGTTTGATGAAGGGTTAGTGAAGTTCATGTCCCAATCTGTATGCTGTTATTTCCTTTTAGAACCGTTTCAGTTTCAAGGGATTCTATTTATTAGTTCTTGCATTTAATATCTGAGCCATCATGTTTTGGTCAGGAAATTTTCTCTTGTGCCAGTGAGTTCAAGGCTGTTTCCTACTTTTTCTTCTATTAGATTCAATTAATGACACTTGGTTTTAAGTTCATGTCTTTGATCCATTTGCACTTGAGTTTTGTGCAGAGTAATAAATCTCTAATGCTACTTTTAAAATGAGTAATACATTCATTCGGCTTGAAATAACTAATCAATAACTTGTTAGCAAAATTGGATAGGTTCCTTATTTACCATAGTATTAAATGTTAAGGGAGAATGTATTGCATATTTTATGGCATATAGGGTTAATTTTCTTTTCACAACTGTGGTCAAGTTATTGATTGAAGTTGAAGATAGTGAAAAATAATAAAATGGGTATTTAAAAATCGATTGGTTTCCTTTGCCTTACAAAAACTTTGTAATTTTATGAGGTCCCATTTGTCAATTCTTGATCTTAGAGCATACGCTATTGGTGTTCTCTTCAGAAACTTTCTCCCTGTACCAATGTCCTCAAGGGTCTTCCCCAATTTCTTTTCTATTAGCTTCAGAGTGTCTGGCTTTATGTGGAGATCCTTGATCCATTTGGATTTGAGCTTAATACAAGGAGACAAGCATGAATTAATTCCCATTCTTCTGCATGCTGATCTCCAGTTGAATGAGCACCATTTGTTGAAAAGGCTATCTTTTTTCCCCTTGGATGTTTTCAGCCCCTTTGTCAAGGATCAAGTGGCCATAGGTGTATGGGTTCATTTCTGGATCTTCAATCCTGTTCCATTGATCTGCCTGCCTGTCACTGTATCAATACCATGCAGTTTTTAACACGATTGCTCTGTAGTATTGCTTGAGATCAGGGATACTACTTCCTCCAGAATTTCTTTTGTTGCTGAGAATAGTTTTAGCTATCCTGGGTTTTTTGTTATTCCAGATGAATTTGAGAATTGCTCTTTCTAACTCTGTGAAGAATTGAGTTTGGATTTTGATGGGTATTGAGTTGAATCTGTATATTGCTTTTGGCAAAATGGCCATTTAAACTATATTGATCCTGCCGATCCATGAGCATGGGAGGTTTTTCCATTTTCTGAGGTCTTCTTCCATTTCCTTCTTCAGAGTCTTGAAGTTCTTTTCATACAGATCTTTCACATGTTTGGTAAGAGTCACCCCAAGGTACTTTATACTGTTTGTGGCTATTGTGAAGGGGGTCATTTCCCTAATTTCTTTCTCAGCCTGCTTATCCTTTGAGTATAGGAAGGCCACTGATTTGCTTGAGTTGATTTTATAACCTGCCACTTTTCTGAAGTTCTAGAAAGACTCAGTGAAGCAGTATAGGGCAAAACCAGAACGGGGAAGTGGGAAGGGGTGGGTGGGAGGACAGGGGGAGAGAAGGGGGCTTATGAGTCTTTTGGGGAGTGGGGGGCTAGAAAAGGGGAAATCATTTGAAATGTAAATAAAAATATATCGAATAAAAAAAGAAAAAAATCGATTGGTTTGATGGCAGCGCTTTTAAAACTACTTAGGTCAATATTATTGTTTTATGGAAAATTATCACCAATAGATCTCTATAAGCTACTTATCTTATATATAAAAAATTATATTCAAACGATGTCTTTTTTCTTCTACTCCTGACTTCTGAAGACTACCTATTCTATATTCTGTTTCTGTAGGTTCACCTTTATTTTTTTACATTAATTTCTTTTTTTTACATTCCATATTTTATGCCCCTTCCACCCTCTGACTCTTCCATATCCCAAACCTCATCTCCACCCCCTGTCTTCATGTGGATGTCCACACATACTACCCCACCAGACCTCTAAACTCTCTGGAGCCTCCAGTCTCTTGAGGGTTAGGTGCATCATCTCTGAATGAACACAGACCAGGTAGTCCTCTATTGTATGTGTGTTGGGGGCCTCATGTCCTCTAGTGGAGACTGTCTCATTGGTGGTCCAGTGTTTGAGGGATCTCATCGGTCCAGGTTAATTGAGACTGCTGGTCCTCCTACAGGGTTGATCAGCTTTTCCTAGTTCAACAACAGGGGTAAGCTGCTTCTGTCCCTTGGTTGGGTGCAAATATCTGCAGCTGAATCTTTCAGCTGCTTAATGTGTCTTCCTGAGTGTGATCATGCTAGGTCCCTTTTTGTGAGCACTCCTTAGCCTCAGTAATAGTGTAAGGCTTTGGAAATTCCCCTTGCACTGGATCCTACTTTGGGCCTATTGCTAGAATTTCTTTTCCTCAGGCTCCTCTCCATTTCTTTCCCTGTACTTCTTTCAGACAGGACAAATAATAGGTCAGAGTTGTGTCTGTAGGATGAGACCCTCTCCCTCATTTGATGCCCTGTCTTTCCACTGGAGGTGGGCTCTACATGTTCCCTCTCCCCACTGTAGAGCATTTCACCTAAGGTTCCTCCCATTGAGTCCTGAAAGTTTCTCACCTCCGAGGTCTCTGGTTCATTCTGGAGATTCCCCTCAACCTTCTATCTGCTGAGGTTGCCTGTTTCCCTTATTTCTGCTGGCCCTCGGGGCTTCAGTCCTTTTCCCTCACCCAATACCAGATAAGGTTCACCACTCCCTCCTAACCCCCTGACCCTTTCCTCATTATGCTTCATATAAGTGAGTTCACACAATATTTCTGTTTCTGCCTCTGGCTGGTTTAAATGTAATAATTTCCAGATTTTTCTATATTGTCACAAATGACAAATTTTCTTCTTTTGGATTACTATTTGTCCATTTTTATCATATCTTGTTGCTCCATTCACATGCCAATGCACTTGTAGGTTGAATTCATTTTCAGGCTAGTAAATAATTAGGTGGTTACGGAATATAGAGAGATTGCCCAAATACTGATTTTTTTTCTGAAATTATACATAAAAAAAAAATAAAACTACTCTTTCAAAAGTCCAATTGTCTCATGTCAAATTAGAAATATTCTCATAAATTCTAGTGTATGGAACCCATCCAAATTTATGACTAATAGGTCACTGTAATTTATACCAAATTCATTTTTTTTCTCTTAAAATATCTTAGTGAGAGAAAATGTGAGCAGCAGCAGCGGCAGCAGCAACAGCAGCAGCAGCAGGTCCAGAGGAAGGACAATCAGCAGTAGAACCAAGCTGACAGGGTCCAGGCAGACCCTGGGCCCAAGACCATTGGCCATCACTGGCCAGCCAGGCTGCAAGCAGCGGAGGATTTACGGCACCGTTCACCACACAGAAGCCACATCAGAACTCTGCCTCCCGCCAGTCAGTTACGAGGCCTCCATATTGGTTCTCGGACGCCAGAGAAATCAGACCGACTGAGGTACGCAAATACAACCGGAGACCAACATCGCAGGGGTCTAAGCCCGACAGGCTTTGGCCTGCACCCAGGCACTGAGCTGGTCGGGGGAGGGGGGGCACCGGTGTGCAAACCCAGTGAGGAGGTTGTTTGCCCAGGACAGCAGGCGCACCCCCGCCATTTTGCCTACTGGAAGCCAGAGAGTCCTAGCAGGCAAAACCGGCTAACAGGCTAGCCTGAGGCTGACATATCTGGGGTCTAAGATGGTCAGGCCCCGGACTGCCCCCAGGCCCTGGGCTGCTCGGTGGGCCTTCTGTGTACCGATGTGGCCACCAACCCAGTTGGGAGTTCTGCTGGCCAGCAGAGTGATCAGCACGCAGAAAAGGTCCCTGCAGCATACACCCCTCAGCATTCCCTGTAGGAGCAAACGGGCACTATCTGGTTCACAGTCACAATCTGGGGCAAAACACACTAGGGCTGCAAAAGCACCCAAGAGGAGGACAGCACATCAGCAATCTGCAACAGGGGAAACCCAGCCATCCAGTGTTGCAGAAATAGCCCTAGAGCCTCTCAGGAGGCTGAAACACCAGCCAGAGACAAGACCAACTAGCTCCAGAGAACAAGATGTCAAAGGGCAAATGCAGGAACGGTACTAACAGAAATCTAGGCAACATGGCAGCATCTGAACCAGACTCTCCAACATCAGCAAGTCCTGGTTATGCCAGCACACCAGAGAAACAAGATTTGGATTTAAAATCACTGTTCATGATGCTGCTAGAAGAACACAAAAAGGACATGAATGAATCTCTTAAAGAAATACAGGGGAACAATAATAAGCTAGAAACACTTATAAGGGAAACACAAAAATCTCTTAAAGAAATGCAGGAGAATAAGGCCCAAGAGATAGAAGCCAATAAAGAAGAAAGGAAAAAAAAAACCTTTAAAAATGCAGGAGAAATTGAGTCAACAGGCAGAAGTCATGAAAGAGGAAACACAAAAATCTCTTAAAGAAATACAGGAAAACACAAACAAACAAATGATGGAACTGAGTGAAACCATCCTGGATCTAAAAACAGAAGTAGAAACAACTAAGAAATCACAAAGGGAGACAACTTTGGAGATAGAAAACCTTGAGAAGAAATCAGGGGCCATAGATGCAAATATAAACAACAGAATACAAGAGATGAAAGAAAGAATCTCAGATGCTGAAGATACCATAGAAAACATTGACTCAACTGTCAAAGAAAATGCAAAATGCAAAAAGCTTGTATCCCAGAACATCCAGGAAATCCAGGATACGATGAGAAGACCAAACCTAAGGATTATAGGTATAGATGAGAGTAAAGATTTACAACTTAAAGGGCCAGCAAATATCTTCAACAAAATTATGGAAGAAAACTTTCCTAACATAAAGAGAGAGATGCCTATGAATATACAAGAAGCCTACAGATCTCCAAACAGACTGGACCTGAGCAGAAATACCTCCCATGACATAATAATCAAAACCCCAAATGCACTAAACAAAGAAAGAATATTAAAGGCAGTAAGAGAAAAAGGCCAAGTAACATATAAAGGAAGACCTATCAGAATCATACCAGACTTCTCACCAGAGACCATGAAATGTAGAAGATCCTGGGCAGATCTCATGCAGACTCTAAGAGAACACAAATGTCAGCCAAGACTACTATACCCAGCAAAACTCTCAATCACCGTAGATGGAGAAACCAAGATATTCCATGACAAAACCAAATTTACACAATATCGTTCCACAAATCCAGCTCTGCAAAGAATAATAGGAGGAAAACTCCAATACAAGGAGGGAAACTACATCCTGGAAAAAGCAAGATAGTTACCTTTCTTCATCAAACCCAAAAGAAGATAACCACTCAAATATAAAAAGAACATCAAAAAAAGACAGGAAGTAATAATCACTATTCCTTAATATCTCTTAACATCAATGGTCTCAATTCCCCAATAAAAAGACATAGACTAACAGACTGGATAAGGGAACAGGACCCTACAATTTGCTGCATACAGGAGACACACCTCAGTGTCAAAGATAAAAAATACCTTAGAGTAAAAGGCTGGAAGACAATCTTACAAGCCAATGGTCATAGGAAACGAGCAGGAGTAGCCATTCTATCATCAGATAAAATTGACATTCAACCTAAAGTCATCAGAAGAGACGCAGAAGGACATTTCTTCCTGGTCAAAGGAAAAATCCACCAAGAACTTTCAGTTCTGAACATCTGTGCGCCAAATGCAAGGGCACCCTCATTCGTAAAAGAAACTTTACTAAAGCTCAAACCACACATTGCACTTAACACAATAATTGTGGGGGACTTCAACACTCCACTCTCCTCAATGGACCGATCGGGAAAACAGAAACTAAACAGGGACACAGTAAAACTAATCGAAGCTTTGGACCAATTGGATTAGACTGATATTTATAGAATATTTCACCCTAAAGCAAAAGAATATACCTTTTCTCAGCACCTCATGGTTCCTTCTCCAAATCGACCATATAATTGGTCACAAGACAGACCTCAACAAATATATGAAGATCGAACTAACCCCATGCCTCTTATCAGGTCACTATGGAGTAGGAATGGTTTTCAATAGCAACAAAAACAACAGAAAACACACATGCACATGGAGGCTGAACAATACTCTACTCAATGACACCTTGGCCAAAGAAGAAATAAGGAAAGAAATCAGAGACTTTTTAGAATGTAATGAAAATGAAGGCACAACATACCCAAATCTTGGGGACACAATGAAAGCAGTGCTAAGAGGAAAACTCATAGCCCGGAGTGCCTCCAAAAAGAAAATGGAGAGAACATACACTAGCAGCTTAACGACACACCTGAAAGTCCTGTAACAAAAAGAAGCCAATTCACCCAGGAGGAGTAGAAGACAGGAAATCATCAAACTCAGGGCTGAAATCAGTCAACTGGAAACAAAGAGAACCATACAAAGAATCAATGAATCCAGGAGCTGGGATGCAGGATTGGTTCAATATACGGAAATCCATCAATGCAATCCACTACATAAACAAACTCAAAGAAAAAAAACCACATGGTCATTTCATTGGATGCTGAAAAAGCATTTGGCAAAATTCAGCATCCTTTCATGCTTAAAGTCTTGGAAAGAATAAGAATTCAGGGCCCATAACTAAACAGTAAAAGCATTATACAGCAAACCGGTTGCCAGCATCAAACTAAATGGAGAGAAACTTGAAGCAATCCCACTAAAATCAGGGACTAGATAGGGCTGCCCCCTTTCTCCTTATCTTTTCAATATTGTACTTGAGGTACTAGCTCGGGCAATTCGACAACATAAGGAGGTCAAAGGGATAAAATTTGGAAAGGAAGAAGTAAAACTATCATTATTTGCAGATGACACGATAGTCTACCTAAGTGACCCAAAAAACTCCACTAGAGAACTCCTACAGCTGATAAACAACTTCAGCAAAGTGGCAGGTTATAAAATCAACTCAAGCAAATCAGTGGCCTTTCTATACCCCCCCTTGCTCATGGATCGGTAGAATCATTATAGTTAAAATGGCCATTTTGCCAAAAGCAATATACAGATTCAATGCAATACCCATCAAAATCCCAACTCAATTCTTCACAGAGTTAGAAAGAGCAATTATCAAATTCATCTGGAATAACAAAAAACCCAGAATAGCTAAAACTATTCTCAGCAACAAAAGAAATTCTGGGGGAATCAGTATCCCTGACCTCAAGCAATACTACAGAGCAATAGTGTTAAAAACTGCATGGTATTGGTACAGTGACAGGCAGGTGGATCAATGGAATAGGATTGAAGATCCAGAAATGAACCCACACAACTATGGCCACTTCATCCTCGACAAAGGGGCTGAAAACATCCAATGGAAAAAAGATAGCCTTTTTAACAAATGGTGCTGGTTCAACTGGAGGTCAGCATGCAGAAGAATGGGAATTGATCCATCCTTGTCTCCTTGTACTAAGCTCAAATCCAAATGGATCAAGGACCTCCACATAAAGCCAGACACTCTGAAGCTAATAGAAAAAAAACTGGGGAAGACCCTTGAGGACATCGGTACAGGGAGAAAGTTTCTGAACAGAACACCAATAGCGTATGCTCTAAGAGCAAGAATTGACAAATGGGACCTCATAAAATTACAAAGTTTCTGTATGGCAAAGGACACCATCAATAGGACAAATCAGCAACCAACAAATTGGGAAAAGATCTTCACCAATCCTACATCAGATAGAGGGCTAATATCCAATATATATAAAGAACTCAAGAAGTTAGACTCCAGAAAACCAAACAACCCTATTAAAAAATGGGGTACAGAGTTAAACAAAGAATTCTCACCTGAAGAACTTCGGATGGCAGAGAAGCATCTTAAAAAATGCTCAACTTCATTAGTCATTAGGGAAATGCAAATCAAAACAACCCTGTGATTTCACCTTACACCAGTCAGAATGGCTAAGTTTAAAAATTCAGGAGACGGCAGGTGTTGGAGAGGATGTAGAAAAAGAGGAACACTTCTCCATTGCTGGTAGGGTTGCAAATTGGTACAACCTCTCTGGAAATCATTCTGGTGGTTCCTCAGAAAACTGGGCACCTCACTTCCAGAAGATCCTCCTATACCACTCTGGGCATATACCCAGAGGATTCCCCACCATGTAATAAGGATACATGCTCTATTATGTTCATAGCAGCCCTATTTATAATTGCCAGATGCTGGAAAGAACCCAGGTATCCCTCAACAGAAGAGTGGATGCAAAAAATGTGGTATATCTACACAATGGAGTACTATTCAGCCATTAGATACAATGAATTCATGAAATTCTTAGGGAAATGGATGGGGCTAGAGAACATCATACTAAGTGAGGTAACCCAGGCTCAAAAGGTGAATCATGGTATGCACTCACTAATAAGTGGATATTAACCTAGAATATTGGAATACCCAAAACATAATCCACACATCAAATGAGGTACAAGAAGAAAGGAGTGGCCTCTTGTTCTGGAAAGACTCAGTGAAGCAGTATTGGACAAAAAGAGAACGGGGAAGTGGCAAGGGGTGGGTGGGAAGACAGGGGGAGAGAAGGGGGTTTATGGGACTTTCGGGGAGTGGGGGGCTAGAAAAGGGGAAATCATTTGAAATGTAAATACAAAATATTTCAAATAAAAAAAAAAGAAAAGAAAAAAAAAGAAATGAGATACGGGACAGCTGCTCTAAAAAAAATCTTAGTGAGTTAACACACACACACACACACACACACACACACTAGCTTGATTTGGATCATAATTTAATGTTAAAATTACTTCTTCCCTAAAATCAGGTTAGTAACAAATGATATTATCATGTTGTAGCATTTAATCACATTTGCCTCCCGCTGTTGATGTTGTCTTCCTCTAATATTTAAGGCTAAGTTGAAAAGGTGTGATGCTAAGGAAGAAACAGGGTTTTAACAAGAAAAGTTAATTTGTTGATGGCGAGACACTGATAATATTTACAATACCTGCTCTTGTTCACCTCTTCTTTCTCTAAATAGCTTCTTACCTCTTTAATCTTTTATCATTCGGATCCCAAGAACAATGCTTTTTGTTCTTTCTTTTTTCAAAATCTTGCTATTTTGCTTGGGCTGAAAACAGTAACTGAGGGAAAGAACAAACTTAACTCATAGAAATACTTATGAAGTTAAGAGAAAACAACTTTTCTTAATTGTTATGATAGAAGTACAATTCCCTATTAAGTATTTTTCACTATAAAGCATAAATATATTTTTATATAGCAGATTATTAAGTATAGAATGTATATCCTGAATAACACACTTACAATCTAAGAATCCATTTCTCAACAGAGCCATAAATTATTTCAATTTTTCTTTTTTATCTCTGAGTAGAAATATATATTATCTATTAGTCACAATACATGAAAAGTTTCATAAGACTCTGAAAATTATGAATATCTCTTTGGAAAAGGAGAAATCAGGAACTATTTAATGTAGAAAAGATAGTGATATATAATGTCTTTATCTCTAAACATAAGAGAAAATAATTTTGCTGTAGTTTCCATCAAATTGTCTAAGAATAGTGATATTAGTTCCTAATTTTCAACAATCAACATATAGGTCAAAGGTTTTGTAGATTAAATCTGCTCTTTGATAATTATATATATATATATATATATATATATATATATTTACATATTTACATATTTACATATTTACACATACATACTTGATTTTAGCTCTGTCTCACACTTATCCTCCACCACTACTATTTATAGGACTTTCTAACATCCATGCCATTTTGTGTTCTGGGCCTATTGATTTCAAACCAAAAATCTGCCTGTAATTACAGGACTAGCATTGTTTAGTGGAGCCTTGTGGGCTCACTGATATGCATCTATAAGCAAAATTGGTCTCTCTCCAGGGTTCATCAGCTGTCAGTTGTTCAGAAAGGAGAGGTAGTTCTCCCATGTACTTTCCTGGATCCATTACCTGCTGTTCAAAAGGACAGTCAGTGCAGCTGCTGTGTATTTAAACGTAGCAGCTGTGCATTTATGAGTGCCTTGTCTGTTTCTATTCCTTGAAAATAGCATTCCCCACACCTCTCCCAATCACTCCCTCTTGGAGAATATTCATTGAGCCTTAGAGGTGATGATATAAATATTTAGTTTAGGACTGAGTATTCTAATATCATTTATTCTAAGCAACTTTAACAGGCATGGGCCATGAACGTTAATTACCATTTACTAAAAAAAGTAAATTTTCTTAACAAGGGTGAGAGTAGTATTTCTCTTCTTGGTATAAGGAAAAATATTAATGCATAACTTGGTGCATTAAACTTTAAGTAAGAAACAGTTCCCCTGGGGGGAATGTGACCTTCCTACTACTGGTTTTTGAGCACCTTTACTGTTCCAGGCATATATACTCTCCTCTGATGCAAATCACAAAACCAGTCCAAGAAATGTTGCTTGATCACCCAAAATCATGCCACTGTTGCACAAGTGTGTTGGGTGAAATATTAAATAATACACCCAAACTACCACCAGGTAGTTTCTAGTAACCTGGTTTCCTTGCCACCAGGGTCTCCATGTGGTGGCCAACTAACCTACCATTCTCTTGATCAAATTCCCAGTAATCTGCTCCCTGTGGTTTGCTGTCACAAATTTCCATAACCCAGTAAAATCAAAACTGTAGAGGCTTGTAATTTATCAGTCATATTTATATTAGTAAATTCTCACTGCATAAAACATCCACACAATGAATTCTGAGCAAATTGATATTGATATAAACTGCCCACCTAGATAGACAGGTTTTCCTGTAATTATCTATCCCTTACATGATATTCACAGCTACTTGTAGCTATTTAAGGCCATGTAGAATTTGGGTCATCTTTCTCTTCCTTCATCTCCCTTCCTTCTCCTCATGTCTCCCTATTTCTCCCAGCTCTAAAATTCTCAGCTCACCTTCTTTATCCACTGCCCAATCACAGGCTCAAGCCTTATCATGTTTCCCTTCTCACCTGCATATAGACAGCAATCCACATTTCCCCCTTCTTGTCCAGTTAAAATGCTCTTTCCTCTCAAATATAAACTGAGTATAACTATTACCATTTTGTAATTTATAAAATATAAGATAGACCTAACATCCAGTCCATGTTTGTTAATTAAACAGAATACTTTGTTATCTATTCTATTTTTTAAAAGGCTTATAATTCTTATCTGTTATGTCCTGGTTTAGCTTTCATAGTATCTGAAAACTAGCCTCTCAAACATGTTCTCTCAGTGCTAAATAACCTGGGTTGTCTATGAGCCTATAACTTGTCTTGAATCCTGTCAGAAATCCTAGAATGACCAATATTATCTGAAAATACAGGAAACCTAACAGTTTCCAGAACTGAGACAAGTTGTAGAGACAGCTGCCTACCTATACAGCCCCAGTGTGTTGGGAATTCGGAGCATCAGTCTTCAGCCTCTGGCCCAGGATCATCTGGAAGACATTTGAAACATGAAATATTAAGGACTAGCTTATTCTGTATCAGAATAACTAAGTTATCCTATCCTGTAACTCGTGCTCTCTCATGAACAGTGCAGGTCAGTAGGTGAGTTGAGGCAATTCTTGCATAGTGGCTGTCATGCTACAACTGTAACAACACCATTGGTGATCAACCACTTTTTTGAATCTAAGAAAGGGATGCTGTCAAGAGCAGAAATATCTCAACAACAAATGAGAAAATAATGTTAAATGTCACATTCTGTAGATTTATGAGGTTTTTGAAAAATATCTATCTATGTAAAGTAATATGGACTGCTACTCTCAGCTATTTCTAAATACCATATCTTGAAGACACCTTAGCAATTAACTCAGAGCCAGGAATTTGCTATCTGTCTCTTAAATCATAGGTATAGTCATCTCAGATCAGTTTGTAGTGACATTATAGAAGGACTGAGAACAAGCCTCGTACTTTTAATGTTTTTCATATAAATAGAAATTTATATTGATGAAAACCTTTATTCTGCATCAAAATAAATTCTGTTCCAATGTAAGAAATTATGACTTCAACTTAAGTAACTATTATAAAGATTTCTACAAAGTGAGATTATGGCTACCTAATCAATTCAACCTCTACCCTGTTAAATTCTGATCATTATTAAATTCCCCAGAAACACAATCCTTAGAATAACCACTTCCAGCCCCCAAGCCCAGGGAATTGGGACAATGACATTTCATAACTTCTTTCTGCTATATAAGGTTGTGGAGATATCTTGAGGGTGGGAGAGGGAAGGAAAATTAGGGAGTTGGTTGACCTTAAGGTCACACTAATGATTGTTATACTCTCTGATGATGTCTATGTCCTGGATCCTGGTGAAAGCCCATGACACAAGGAGTTCAGGCAGCTCAGTTCAGCTTGTTTGATGATCTGACCAAAGCTGTACACTCTTTAATATACAAATCTCAAAACAAAACTTTAGTATCATCAAAATATCTGTATGTTTTATATTAGTCTGTTTAGGGTGTTTAGTCTAGTTAGGACAAAATTTTGTACCAATCCAAAGTCTTAATTTGAGCCATGTGAGGGATGGGAGAATTTTTTTTTTGATTCACCTGAATTTATTTTCGGGGTCCTTCCTCTATTAAATCTGATTCATATAACTCTGGAAGACACGTAGACACTAATCACCTTTTCTAAAAATGCAAAGACAAAACTTTTCTTCCAAATCAGGATATTCTTCAGTCAGCAACTAGGAAAGCTCATAGTTTGCATTCTCTTCCAGGGGAATAATGAAACAACCACAAAACTCATAATGCTATTCATTTTGATAATAAGAACTATTTAAAGCAAATGAAGTAAACTAAACCAATTTGTTACACCAGGATATAAACCCAAAATGTTTACATTTGGCACAGAGCCCAAGAACAAAGAATATGAGTTATGCTGCAGACTTTAATATACCATCCTAAAGGTAAACGTCCACTAATACCTGCTAATAAGAAAGGGGGAGCTTTTATCTATTATGCTATCTCCTTGGAGCCATTGCATTTTTCCCTGGACTTGCATGAATCAGGCAAAAATCTGTATTCTCTCTTTCTAACTATAAAAACAATTTAACCACACTTCTTTCTTTTATTGAATATAATCTTCATTTGCATTTCAAATGCTAAAACTTTTCACAGTGCCCCCCCTCTGAAAACCCCCAAACCATTCTCTCATCCCCTGCCTTCACTTGTATGACCCTCCACCCGACCCACTCCCACCTCTCCCTGCCCCTCCATTTCCCTTTGTTGGGGCATGTATTGAGCCTTCATCTGATCAAGGACCACTTCTCCCACTGATGACCAACAAGGCATTCCTCTGCCACACTTTTGGATGGAACCATGTGAAACCCTTGGTTGATGGTTTAGTCACTGGGAGTCCTGGGGCATCAGGGTGACTGACATCTTTGTTCTTCCCGTGGGGCTATAAAACCCTTCAGCTCCTCCGGATCACCCTCCAACTCCTCCATTATGGACCTCACGATCAGTCCAAAGGTTGGCTGCTAGCATTTGCCTCTGTACCTGTAAGGCTCTGGCAGGGCTCCTCCAGAGACAACCAAGGAATATTCCTTTTGCTATACACTTCTTGCCATCCATAATAGGGTTTGGTGACTGTTTATAGGATGAATTTCCAGGTAGAGAATGTTGGTTTCTGTGCAAAAGATCCTGTCTGCTTGCTGCGCGCTTGGGCCACGGTGATGCGGCAATGAGATACACCAGGCCAAACAGTTCCACGTGGGAACTATCACTATTTGGAGATGATATGATCGTATACTTAAGTGACCCCAAAAACTCTACTAGAGAATGCCTATAGCTGATAAACAACTTCAGCAAAGTGGCTGGCTACAAAATCAAGGCAAGCAAATCAGTAGCCTTTATATATTCAAAGGATAAGCAGGCTGAGAAAGAAAATAGGGAAATGACTCCCTTCACAATAGCTACAAACAGCATAAAGTATCTTGGGGTGACTCTAATCAAATAAGTGAAAGACCTATATGACAAGAACTTCAGATCTCTGAAGAAGGAAATCAAAGAAGATCTCAGAAAATGGAAAAATCTTCCATGCTCATGGATTGGCAGGATTAATATAGTTAAAATGGCCATCTTGCCAAAGGCAATCTACAGATTCAATGCAATCCCCATCAAAATCCCAACCCAGTTCTTCATAGAGTTAGAAAGAGCAATTCTCAAATTCATCTGGAATAACAAAAAACCCAGGAGAGCTAAAACTATTCAAAACAGTAAAAGAACTTCAGGGGGATTCAATATCCCAGACTTTAAACTCTACTACAGAGCAATAGCGATAAAAAACTGCATGGTACTGGTACAATATCAGGCAAGCGGATCAATGAAATAGGATTGAAGACCCAGAAATGAACCAACACACCTATGGTCACTTGGTCTTCGACAAAGGAGCTGAAAGCATCCAGTGGAAAAAAGATAGTCTTTTCAACAAATAGTGCTGGTTCAATTGGAGGTCAGCATGCAGAAGAATATGCATCGATCCATTCTTATCTCCTTGTACCAAGCTCAACTCCAATTGGATCAAGAACCTCCACATAAAACCTGACACACTGAAACTAATCAAAAAGAAACTCGGGAAGACCCTGGAGGACATGGGCACAGGGAAAAAGTTCCTGAATAGAACACCAATAGCTTATGCTCTAAGATCAAGAATTGACAAATGGGACCTCATAAAACTACAAAGTTTCTGTAAGGCAAAGGACACCGTCAAAAGGACAAAACATCAACCAACAGACTGTGAAAGGATCTTCACCAACCCTAAATCCGACAGAGGGCTAATATCTAATATATACAAAGAACTCAAGAAAGTAGAAACCAGAGAACCAAATACCCCCATTAAAAAGTGGGGTACGGAGCTAAACAAAGAATTTTCACATGAAGAACTTCGGAGAGCTGAGAAACACCTTAAGAAATGTTCAACATCATTAATCATTAGGGAAATGCGAATCAAAACAACCCTGAGATTTCACCTCACACCAGTCAGAATGGCTAATGTCAAAAACTCAGGAGACAGCAGGTGTTGGCGAGGATGCGGAGAAAGAGGAACACTCCTCCACTGCTGGTGGGATTGCAAGATGGTGCAACCACTTTGGAAATCAGTCTGGCGGTACCTTAGAAAACTGGGCATGTCACTTCCTGAGGACCCTGTTATACCACTACTGGGCATATATCCAGAGGATTCTTCAGCATGCAATAAGGACACATGCTCCACTATGTTCATAGCAGCCCTATTTGTAGTAGCCAGAAGCTGGAAAGAACCTAGGTGTACTTCAAGGGAGGAATGGATACAAAAAAATGTGGTATATTTACACAATGGAGTACTATTCGGCCATTAGAAACAATGAATTCATGAAATTCTTAGACAAATGGATGGAGCTGGAGAACATCATACTAAGTGAGGTAACCCAATCTCAAAAGATCAATCATGGTATGCACTCACTGATAAGTGGATATTAGCCTAGAAACTTTGAATACCCAGGACATAATCCACAAATTAAATGATGTCCAAAAAGAATGGAGGAGTGGCCCCTGGTTCTGGAAAGACTCAGTGCAAGAGTATAGGGGAATTCCAGAACAGGGAAGTGGGAAGGGGTAGATGGAAGAATAGGGGGACGGAAGAGGGCTTATGGGACTTGTGGGGAGTGGGGACCCAGAAAAGGGGAAATCATTTGCAATGTAAAGAAAAATAAATAAATTAATTAAGAAAAATAAAAAGATGGGGAAGGGGTAGCAGGCGGGAAGAAAGGAGAGAAAGAGAGAAAAGAAAAAAGAGGACGGGGGTGGGCGGGGAGAAAAGCTGCCTGGTTATATACGGGTGATGATGTAGGTGGGCTATGGAATTCTGGGTAAATGGCGGCTGTTGCCTTGGCAACAGACCTATACATTGTCTTGTTGTTGCTTGTATAACATCACAAGCCTTGCAGGTCTTGGTACCTACAGAGCAGTCTCTGGGTAGCCTTTACTTCAGTGTCAGCTCTACATTTTTTCTCTTTTATTGCACCTATGAGTATTTTGTTCCCTTTCTCAGAGGAACCAAGGCACCCCCACTTCAGTTCCCCTACTTCTTGAGCTTCCAGTGGTCTGTGAGTTGTAAATTGCTTATTTTGAGCTTTTGGGCTAACATCCACTTAGTGCATGCCATGTGTGGTTTTTTTTTTTTTTTTTTTTTTTTTTGTGATTTGTTTACCTCACTCAAGATCACACTTTCTAGTTCTATCATTTGCTTAAGAATTTCATGAATTCATTGTTTTTAATAGTGGAATAGTAGTTCATTGTATAAATATACCACAGTTTCTGTATCCATTGCTCTGTTGAAGGACATCTGGGTTATTTTCAGCTTCTGGCTATTATAAATAAGGCTGCTGTGAACATAGGTGGAGCATATGTCCTTAATACACGTAATGACATCTTCTGGGTATATGCCCAGGAGTGGTATAGCTGGGCCCTCAGGTAGTACTGTATCTAATTTTCTGAGGAATCCCCAAACTGATATAAGAGTGGATTTACCAGCTTGAAATCACACCAACAATGGAGAAGTATTCCTCTTTCCCCATATCCTCTTTAGCATCTGCTCTCCTGTGAGTTTTTCATCTTAGTCATTCTGACTGGCATGAGGTAGAATCTCAGGTATGCTTTCAGCTCCTTTCTTGAAGATCAAGTGACCATAGGTGTGTTGGTTCATTTCTGGTTCTTCAATCCTATTCCATTGATCTGCTTGTCTGACATTGTACCAATACCATGAAGTTTTTATCACTATTGCTCTGTAGTAAAGTTTAAAGTCTGGGATACTGAATCCCCCTGAAGTTCTTTTACTGTTGAGAATAGTTTTAGCTATCCTGGGTTTTGTGTTATTACAGATGAATTTGAGAATTGCTCTTTTTAGCTCTATGAAGAACTGGGTTGGGATTTTGATAGGGATTGCATTGAATCTGTAGATGGCCTTTGGCAAGATGGCCATTTTAACTATATTAATCCTGCCAATCCATGAGCATGGAAGATTTTTCCATTTTCTGAGATTTTCTTCGATTTCCTTCTTCAGAGATCTGAAGTTCTTGTCATATAGGTCTTTCACTTGTTTGGTTAGAGTCACCCCAAGATACTTTATGCTGTTTGTAGCTATTGTGAAAGTAGTCATTTCCCTAATTTCTTTCTCAGTCTGCTTATCCTTTGAATATATAAAGGCTACTGATTTGCTTGCATTGATGGCAGAAAAACATCTCTAAAAATGCTCAACTTCATTAGTCATCAGGGAAATGCAAATCAAAACAACCCTGAGATTTCACCTTACATCAGTCAGAATGACTAAGATTAAAAACTCAGGAGACAGCAGGTGTTGGCGAGGATGTAGAGAAAGAGGAACACTCCTCCACTGCTGGTGGGGTTGTAAATTGGTACAACCACTCTGGAAATCAGTCTGGTGGTTCCTTAGAAATCTGGGTATGTCCCTTCCGAAAGATCCTGCTATACCACACCTGGGCATATACCCAGAGGATTCCCCACCATTTAATAAGGATATATGCTCCACTATGTTCATAGCAGCCCAATTTATAATAGCCAGAATCTGGAAAGAACCCAGGTATCCCTCAACAGAAGAGTGGATGCAAAAAATGTGGTATATCTACACAATAGAGTACTATTCAACCATTAGAAACAATGAATTCATGAAATTCTTAGGCAAATGGATGGAGCTAGAGAACATCATACTGAGTGAGGTAACCCAGTCTCAAAAGATCAATCATGGTATGCACTCACTAGTAAATGGAATATTAGCCTGGAAAACTGGAATACCCAAAACCTAATCCACACATCAAATGAGGTACAAGAAGAAAGGAGGAGTGGCCCCTTGTTCTGGAAAGACTCAGTGAAGCAGTATTCGGCAAAACCAGAACGAGGAAGTGGGAAGGGGTGGGTAGGAGGACAGGGGAAGAGAAGGGGGCTTACGGGACTTTCGGGGAGTGGGGGGCTAGAAAAGGGGAAATCATTTGAAATGTAAATAAATTATATCGAATAAAAAATTAAAAAAATATGTATCGAATAAAATTGAAAAAAATTGAAAAAAAAAGAATCTCAGGTATGTTTGTATTTGCATTTCCCTGATGACTAAGGATGCTGAACATTTCTTTAGGTGCTTTAAAGCCATTTCAGTTTTCTCAGGTGAGAATTCTTTGTTTAGCTCTGTACACCATTTTTAATAAGGTTACTTTACTCTCTGGAGTTTAAATTCTTGAGTTCTTTGTGTACATTGGATATTAGCCCTCATATTGGATGTAGGGTTGGTAAAGATCTTTTCCCAATCTCTTGGTTGCTGTTTTGTCTTTTGAACTGTGTCTTTTGACTTACAGAAGTTTTGCAGTTTTATGAGTTCCCATTTGTCGATTCTTGTTCTTAGAGCATAAACCATTGATTTTCTATTCATTAACTTTTCCTCTGTTGCCATATGTTGAAGATTTTTCTGCACTTTCACATCAGTAAGCTTCAGTGTGTCTGGTTTTATGTGTAGGTAATTGATACACTTGGACTTGAGCTTTGTTCAAGGAGATAAGAATGGTTTGATTTGAATTTTTCTGCATGCTGACCTCCAATTGATCCAACACAATTTGTTAAAAATGCTGTCTTCTTTTTCTACTGCATCTTTTTTAGCTCCTTTGTATGTGGGTTCATTTCTGAGTTTCAAGTCTATTCCATTGATCTTCCTGCCTGTCTCCATACCAATACTAAGCAATTTTTATCACCATTGCTTTGTGGTAGCACTTGAGGTCAGGGATGGTGATTCCCCAAGGTGATCTTTTGTTTTGGAGAACAGTTTTTGTTATCCTGGGTTTTTTGTTAGTCCAGATGAATTTGAGAATTGCTCTTTCTAGATCTATAAAGAACTGAGTTGGAATTTTGATGATGATTGTATTGAATCTGTAGATTGCTTTTGGCAAAATGGCCATTTTTACTATATTAATCCCACCAATCCATGAGCATGGGAGGTCTTTCCATCTTCTGAGATCTTCTATGATTTCTTTCTTCAGAGCCTTGAAGTTCTGGTTATAGAGATATTTCACTTGCTTGGTTAGAGTCACACCAAGGTATATAATATTATTTGTGACTATTGTGAAGGGTGTCATTTCCCTAATTTCTTTCTCAGCTTGTTTATTATTTGAGTAGAGCAGGCTACTGATTTCTTTGAGTTAATTTTATATCCAGCCACTTTGCTGAAGTTGTTTGTCAGCTTTATTTCTCTGGTGGATATTTTGGGGTCACTTAAGTATAAGATCATATCATCTGCAAATAGTGATATTTTGATTTCTTCCTTTCCAATTTGTATACCATTGACCTCCTTTTCTTGTCTGATTGCTCTGGCTAGGACTTCAAGTACAATACTGTACTTGATAGGGAGACAGTGGGACGCCTTGTCTGGTCCCTGATTTTTGTGGCATTGCTTCAAGTTGCTCTCCATTTAAATTGATGTTGGCTGCCAGTTTGCAGTATATTGCATTCACTATGTTTAGGTATGGGCCTCGGATTTCTGATCTCTCCAACACTTTTATTGTGAAGGGATGCTAGATTTTGTTAAAAGCCTTTTCAGCATCTAATGAAATGACCATGTGTTTTTTTCTTTGAGTTTGTTTATGTAGTGGATTACATTGATGGATTTCCATATATTGAACCATCCCTGCATCCCTGGGATGAAGCCTACCTACCTGATCATGGTCAATAATAGTTTTGATGCATTCTTGGATTCATTTGGCCAGAATTTTGTTGAGCAATTTTGCATCGATTTTCATGAGGGAGATTGGTCTGAAGTTCTCCTTTCTTGTTTGGTCTCTGGTTTAGGTACTGCCAGGAGCCATTCTCACTTAGTTCTCAAAACCTCTTCATTTCAGCCATTTCTAGCATGCTTTTAGAAGAAAACGTACTAGCTTTCAAGATTAGCCAAGTAGCCAGATGGTCAGTACATGCAGAGATCACCTGAGTGGGCTAGAACAAACAGAGCTCACCTGTGGTTAGGTTACCATAGCAACTTCTTTCCACTTCACCTCCTCATGATCAATTTATTGTGCCATGTTCCTGCAGCAATAGCCACTATTTCCTTGAGATTCTGAGAACAATTCTGTTCCTGAGAAACAATACTAGCTCCCTGAGATTGTTCCCCAAATACAATGTCTTGCCCCCTTTACGCCCCCATACATCTTGCTTGCTTCCCTTTATATTATTGCAATGTGTAAAAAATAAAATTTGAAAGCTTGAGCAGAATACTGTCTTGCTGTCCATCTCTTGCATCTCTTGTCTTTCATTCTCTCCTAGGAGGTCAGGGACGCTGTTAACTGTCCTGTGAGTCGGGACAAGGTATAAGCATTATTGTGGCTTCACTGAATGAGTTGGGTAGTGTTCCTTGAATTTCCCTTTCATTAAATAGTTTGAAGAGTATAGGTATTAGCTCTTCCTTGAAAATCTGATAGAATTACCCACTAAACCCACACCTAGTCCTCGCTTTTTTTTTTTTTTGCTTCTATCATATGGATTGTTTTTTTTTATTCGATATAATTTATTTACATTTCAAATGATTTCCCCTTTTCTAGCCCCCCACTCCCCGAAAGTCCCGTAAGTCCCCTTCTCTTCCCTTGTCCTTCCACCCAACCCTTCCCACTTCCTCGTTCTGGTTTTGCCGAATACTGCTTCACTGAGTCTTTCCAGAACCAGGGGCCACTCCTCCTTTCTTCTTGTACCTAATTTGATGTGTGGATTATGTTTTGGGTATTCCAGTTTTCTAGGTTAATATCCACTTATTAGTGAGTGCATACCATGATTCACCTTTTGAGTCTGGGTTACCTCACTTAGTATGATGTTCTCTAGCACCATCAATTTGCCTAAGAATTTCATGAATTCATTGTTTCTAATGGCTGAATAGTACTTCATTGTGGAGATATACCACATTTTTTGCATCCACTCTTCTGTTGAGGGAAACCTGGGTTCTTTCCAGCATCTGGCAATTATAAATAGGGCTGCTATGAACATAGTAGAGCATGTATCCTTATTACATGGTGGGGAATCCTCTGGGTATATGCCCAGGAGTGGTATAGCAGGATCTTCTGGAAGTGAGGTGCCCAGTTTTCGGAAGAACCGCCAGACTGATTTCCAGAGTGGTTGTACCAATTTGCAACTCCACCAGCAGTGGAGGAGAATTCCTCTTTCTCCACACCTTCTCCAACACCTGCTGTCTCCTGAATTTTTAATCTTAGCCATTCTGACTGGTGTAAGATGAAATCTCAGGGTTTTTTTGATTTGCATTTCCCTAATGACCAATGAAGTTGAGGATTTTTAAAGATGCTTCTCTGCCATCCGAAGTTCTTCAGGTGAGAATTCTTTGTTTAACTCTGTACCCCATTTTTTAATAGGGTTGTTCGGTTTTCTGGAGTCAAACTTCTTGAGTTCTTTATATATATTGGATATCAGCCTTCTATCTGATGTAGGATTGGTGAAGATCTTTTCCCAATTTGTTGGTTGCCGATTTGTCCTCTTGATGGTGTCCTTTGCCTTACAGAAACTTTGTAATTTTATGAGGTCCCATTTGTCAATTCTTGCTCTTAGAGCATACTGTATTGGTGTTCTGTTCAGAAACTTTCTCCTTGTACCGATGTCCTCAAGGGTCTTCCCCAGTTTCTTTTCTATTAGCTTCAGAGTGTCTGGCTTTATGTGGAGGTCCTTGATCCATTTGGATTTGAGCTTAGTACAAGGAGACAAGGATGGATCAATTCCCATTCTTCTGCATGCTGATCTCCAGTTGAACCAGCACCATTTGTTAAAAAGGCTATCTTTTTTCCATTGGATGTTTTCAGCCTCTTTGTCGAGGATCAAGTGGCCATAGGTGTGTGGGTTCATTTCTGGAACTTCAATCCGGTTCCATTGATCCTCCTGCCTGTCACTGTACCAATACCATGCAGTTTTTAACACTATTGCTCTGTAGTATTGCTTGAGGTCAGGGATACTGATTCCCCCAGATTTTCTTTTGTTGCTGAGAATAGTTTTAGCTATCCTGGGTTTTTTGTTGTTCCAGATGAATTTGATAATTGCTCTTTCTAACTCTGTGAAGAATTGAGTTGGGATTTTGATGGATATTGCATTGAATCTGTATATTGCTTTTGGCAAAATGGCCATTTTAACTATATTGATTCTACCGATCCATGAGCATGGGAGGTTTTCCCATTTTTTGAGGTCTTCTTCCATTTCCTTCTTCAGAGTCTTGAAGTTCTTGTCATACAGATCTTTCACAGGTTTGGTAAGAGTCACCCCAAGATACTTTATACTGTTTGTGGTATTGTGAAGGGGGTCATTTCCCTAATTTCTTTCTCAGCCTGCTTATCCTTTGAGTATAGGAAGGCCACTGATTTGCTGGAGTTGATTTTATAACCTGCCACTTTGCTGAAGTTGTTTACCAGCTGTAGGAGCTCTCTAGTGGAGTTTTTTGGGTCACTTAAGTAGACTATCATGTCGTCTGCAAATAATGATTGTTTGACTTCTTCCTTTCCAATTTGTATCCCTTTGACCTCCTTATGTTGTCGGATTGCCCGAGCTAGTACCTCAAGTACAATATTGAAAAGATAAGGAGAAAGGGGGCAGCCTTTTCTGGTCCCTGATTTCAGTGGGATTGCTTCAAGTTTCTCACCATTTAGTTTGATGCAGGCTACCGGTTTGCTGTATATTGCTTTTACTATGTTTAGGTATGGGCCTTGAATTCCTGTTCTCTCCAAGACTTTAAGCATGAAAGGATGCTGAATTTTGTCAAATGCTTTTTCAGCATCCAATGAAATGACCATGTGATTTTGTTCTTTGAGTTTGTTTATGTAGTGGATTGCATTTATGGATTTCCGTATATTGAACCAACCCTGCATTCCCGGGACAAAGCCTACTTGATCATGTTGGATGATCGTTTTGATGTGTTCTTGGATTCGGTTGGCAAGAATTTTATTGAGTATTTTTGCATCGATGTTCATAAGGGAAATTGGTCTGAAGTTCTCTTTCTTTGTTGGATCTTTGTGTGGCTTTGGTATCAGCATAGTTGTGGCTTCGTAGAAGGAATTGGGTAGTGTTCCTTCTGTTTCTATTTTGTGGAATAGTTTGAAGAGTATTGGTGTTAACTCTTCTTTGAAGGTCTGATAGAATTCTGCAGTGAAACCATCTGGTCCTGTGCTTTTTTTGGTTGGAAGACTTTCTATGACTCCTTCTATTTTTTTAGGCATCATGGGACTGTTTAGATGGTCTAGTTGGTCCTGATTTAATTTTGGTATTTGGTATCTGTCAAGGAAATTGTCCATTTCCTCCAGATTCTCCAGTTGTGTTGAGTACAGTCTCTTGTAGTAGGATCTGATGATTTTTTGGATTTCCTCAGTTTCCGTTGTTATATCTCCCTTTTCATTTCTAAGTTTGTTAATTTGGAGACTTTCTCTGTGCCCTTTGGTCAGACTGGCTAAGGGTTTATCTATCTTGTTGATTTTCTCAAAGAACAAGCTCCTGGTTTTGTTGATTTTTTGTATGGTTCTCTTTGTTTCTACTTGATTGATTTCGGCCCTGAGTTTGATGATTTCCTGCCTTCTACTCCTCGTAGGTGAAATAGCTTCTTTTTGTTTCACGGCTTTCAGGTGTGTCATTAAGCTGGTCTCCATTTTCTTTTTGGAGGCACTCAGGGCTATGAGTTTTCCTCTTAGCACTGCTTTCGTTGTGTCCCATAGATTTGGGTATGTTGTGTTTTCATTATCATTGTGTTCTAAAAAGTCGTTAATTTCTTTCTTTATTTCTTCCTTGACCAAGGTATCATTGAGTAGAATATTGTTCAGTTTCCACGTGTATGTGGGTTTTCTGTTGTTTTTGTTGCTATTGAAGACCACTTTTACTCCATAGTGATCTGATAGGAGGCATGGGGTTAGTTCGATCTTCTTATATTTGTTGAGGTCTGTCTTGTGACCAATTATATGGTCGATTTTGGAGAAGGTGCCATGAGGTGCTGAGAAAAAGGTATATTCTTTTGTTTTAGGATAGAATGTTCTATATATATCTGTTAAATCTAATTGGTCCAAAGCTTCAATTAGTTTCATTGTGTCCCTGTTTAGTTTCTGTTTTCCTGATCGGTACATTGAGGAAAGTGCAGTGTTGAAGTCACCCACAATTATTGTGTTAATTCCAATGTGTGCTTTGAGTTTTAATAAAGTTTCTTTTATCTTCTACAATTTTGTTGAAGATATTTACTAGCCCTTTAAGATGTAAATCCTAGCTCTCTTCTATATCTATAATCCTTAGGTTTTGGTCTTCTCATTGTGTCTGGTTTTCCTGGATGTTTTGGGATACAAGTTTTTTACATTTTGGATTTTCTTTGACTGCTGAGTCAATGTTGTCTATGGAATCTTCAGCATCTGAGATTCTTTCTTCTATCCCTTGCATTTGTTTTTTTATTATTCTCTGTTTAGATCTGTACACCATTTTTTAATAGGATTATTTGGGTCTCTGGAGTCTACCTTCTTGAGTTCTTTGTATATTTTGGATATTAGCCATCTGTCAGGTGTAGGGTTGGTGAAGATCTTTTCCCAATTTGTTGGTTGCCATTTTGTCCAATTGATAGTATCCTTTGCCTTACAGAAACTTTGTAATTTTATGACGTCACATTTGTCAATTCTTGTTCTTAGAACATAAGCTAAAATTGATGTTAGGGATGAAATCAATCAAATAGAAATAAAGAGAACCACACAAACAATCAATAAAACCATGAGCTGGTTCTTTGAGAAAATCAACAAGTTAGATAAACCCTTAGCCAGACTATTCAGAGGGCACTGAGACAGTATCCAAATTAATAAAATTAGAAATGACAAGGGAGATATAACAACAGAAACTGAGGAGATTCAAAAGATGATCAGATCCTACTACAAAAACCTATATTCAACACAACTGGAGAATCTGGAGGAAATGGACAATTTCTTATACAGATACCAAATACCAAAGTTAAATCAGGATCAAATAGAACATCTAAACAGTCCCATAACTCCTAAAGAAATAGAAGTGTTCACTGAAAGTCTTCCAACCAAAATAAGCACAGGACCAGGTGGTTTTAGTGCAGAATTCTATCAGAGCTTCAAAGAAGACCTAACACCAATACACTTTAAACCATTCCACAAAATTGTATTTGTTGTTGACGCTTGCATTTATGACTCCTGAATTCTATCTAAGGATTTCTATTTCCAGAGATGTTTCACTTTGTGACTTCTTTGTTGCTTCTACATACATTTTTGGATCCTGGATCATTTTGCTCAATACCTTCACTTGTTTGTTTGTGTTTTCCTGAAATTCTTTAAGGAATTTTTTGTTTTCTCTTTAAGGGTTTCTGCCTGTTGACCAATGTTCTCCTTTACTTTCCTAGAGGACTTTTGTGTTGCCTCTTTAAGGGCTTATACCTGTTGACACATATTCTCCTGCATTTCTTTAAGGGATTTTTGTGTTTCCTTTTTAAGGGCTTCTACCTATTGACCCATGTTTTCTTGTATTTTTTTCAGGAAGTTATTTATGTCCTTCTTGAAGTCCTCTATCAGCATCATGAGATATGATTTTAAATCCAGCTCCTTCTTTTCCAATGTGACAGAGTAGCCAGGATTTGCTCTTGTGGGAGTACTGGGTTCTGATGGTGCCATGTTTCCTTGTTTTCTGTTGGTAATGATCTTTTGTTTGCCTTTGGCCAACTAGTTATCTCTGGTGTTACCTGGTCTTGTTGTCTCTGACAGTGGCTTCTCTGTTCTGCAGGCATGTGTATCTGTACTCCTGGGATTCACTTTCTCTCAAATGCCCTGCATATAGCTGGTTCTCCATGAATTATCAGAAGTTGAGGCCTTTCCTTTGGCAGACTTGACAACCTGCAGGCTGCTGGCTCTCAAATGCCCTGCATGTTGCTCCTTCTTGAATGCCCTTGGTACTGCTGAACAAAGGGACAGGAGGTGTTGGAGGAGGAGAAAAAGGAGGGTGGGGTAGAAGGGACAGTAGGGCAGTGGTATTCGGGAGGGAGGGCATGGTTTTGATGGTTGCTGGATAGTGAGTCCCAATCAGTGGCTCTGGGACTGCAGAGGTGGGGAGTGATTCTTACTGATTGCTCTGGGTACTGCTGGTTCTCTAGAAAGTACCAGAAAATTGGTTCTTCCCTGTGGCAGAACTGGCGAATGTCTACCACATTGGAAAAGAACGAGGCAGGCAGTGGTGGAGAAGGAGTTAGGGGTAGAAGCATAATGACACTTCTATTAATACCCGTTAATAAGAAGCAGACAGGTTGTCAAACCAGGATGTTATCCTCAAATTCCTGTGGAGCTCATGACCAAAGAATATGAGTATCTGTAGACTATATTATATTATCTATCTGTTATGCTGTCTGCCTGGAGCTACAAGCACTTATTTTTATTAATACCTGTTCATAGCAGGCACTTATCACTGCTCTCTACTTGGATTCAGTGAATAATTTTATTTATCCTTGTTCCAAACCATGGGCACAATTCCCCATGTGATTCTGACAAAATCTGTATGTCTTAAAAGCAAAAATTTCCCAATTTTATAAATTCACAGTTCAATCAATCTGTACCCCAAGAAGTAGGCAGATTCCATTTTCTAGTTCTCTGTGACACAGGGCAGCCTGCACTCTCCACAGCAGGGAACTTCCTAGCCTACAAGTAGGAATGTATCGGTTTTCTTTGCTTCAAGGTTCCCATTATTGCCTCATCATATCTAGTAGATTCTTGCTTAACACTTTGGATCACCACAAGTTGCATGAAATGTTAAATAAGCATCCAAAGCTACAGCCTGCAAGGCAGGGCAGACAGGCAAACCTCTTCTCATCTCAACAGACTTTCTGATGCAGCCCTCTGAAATCTCACTATGTTCTCATGGTGGGCTGTTGCCCTGCATGCCACACAATTTCAAATTCCCATGGTTGGCTGGGGTGCCCATTCACTGTACCTGTCTCTGCACCCCAGTTTAGTTACCCACATGAAGGAAAACACCACACAATCTTAGTTGAGAATCAACAGGTAACACAATCGCTGGGTACAGAAACTATCATCCTAATTTTGTAAGCTTTCTAAGTTATAAACACTCTAATGATGGATCCTGGCAGATCTACCACCTAAACTGGGGACCTCTAGCTACCTATATTGTACCTCTATGCTCACTCCTGTCCAAAAGGCCTTACCTGCGTATAGACAGCAATTCATACAAGTGGGCATATCCTCCCCAGCTAGTCAGCAGTATAGTTCATACTGGTCACAGCAA